>NW_010263010.1:716-11244 GCF_000690775.1 Eurypyga helias
CGCCACACGCGCGAGCGGGGCCCCCCCCTCCCCATCCACCCCGCCACAGCCTTACGGCAGCTTCCCGTCCCAGCAGCCCTCTGCCTCCAAGCCCAGGACCTGTGCCAGAGCCCGGCCCCAGCCTCAGACCCGCAGCTGGTGAAGCAGAATCAGTACCTCTTCAGTGACCGCTTTTTGCTAGGCTAACGTTTTTCCTGTGGGCTTGTACTGCTGCTTAGTGCAACCGGTGAGAGGAGAGGCATGGCCAAAGCCAGCCTGGTTTAAACATCACGCTGCCAGGGGCAGCACAAAGGGCTTCTGGGATCAGAACCAGACCCCAGCTCTGGCAAACCCTGTGCTCGAGCAGCATGTGACACTGATAAGAACGGGGGAGGGGCAGGTTATGGCCAAATTAATTACCAGAAACACCACACAAAAGGCTCAGCTAATCTATGTGATTTTTATGTCTCCACAGAATACATAAAGTTAACTATAACCCCATTTATTACAGCTTTCAAGAAGGTTCCAAGTACAATAGCATAAAAGTCTCAACACTGCAGTAGTTTAAAAATTGCTTTCAATTCTTTTATCAAAGAAGCATGGTAACAAGTGAGCTATTTTACAGAGAGTAAGCAGCAACACAGTCTTAGTTTCAAGAAAGAGAAACATAATACAAAGTCAACATAAACCTCAGCTATCAACAGCCACCACTACTCTTCACATATTACTTTGTCCATAAGACACGAAAACTAAACCCCATCAGACTGACTGCTTCCACCGAGGAGAATCATGCCGAATTTTCCATTAATAGAAAAGTCAGTAGTAGAACAACTTTCTTCAGAGAAAGAATACCACCGGCCATTCATACTGCATTCTGGGATGTAGTGATATTAAGGTTACACTGGAAGGACAAGTTCTCCAGGATTTTAAAAGAAGAAAAAAAAAAAAATCTTAATTTGATTTGTAAAGTGTAGTTCAGTACATCCATTGTGCTTTTGAAACCTTTATGTTGCGGGGATCTTTGGCAAACCAAACTCATCCACCAATACACCATCCTGTAAGAAAGAAAAAGAAACAACAGGTTAATGACTCTCCACCAACCAGAACATTCCACACAAGTTTCCTTACAGTTTCTAGAAAGGGATATATCTCTAATTGTCACTGTGTGACAGCTGGGATCAAAGTAAGAGCAGTGTTATTCCTTACTATGAAAGCCCCAAAAGCAGACGTACAGAAGACACGCTTACAGTTTAAAGAATAACTATACTAGGAACTGTAAAGGTACACCTAAATTCTACTTGTAGTCTGACAGTGTTAGATAGGAGTTACAGAATGTCATTTTAGCTCCTTAAAACATGATAAAGAGCATTCGGTACACACTATTCTCTCATCTATAGCATCCAAAATGCATAGAACATTAAGCTCATCTTTTTGTCCAAAATATTAAGGATTCCAGGCAACCAACACAGATGCGATTAATCCAAAACAACAACAGAAAGTATTTTGCTTTTAAAGAGGAAAGGACTCACTTTGTTTTTCGTGTCAGTAGGAGTGACCTCTGGGACTGCCGGAACAGATGCGGCTTCATCTAAGTAGGAATTGTCTTCATCAGCTAAAAGCTCATCACCTAACGCATCCAGTTCTGGAATTGGATTATGTTAGTTGAAAAACCGTGCAAGGAATTCCTTTTGCAAAACAAAAGCTGCTCTTGCAGAGAAACAGCACTCACACGAAACGCTTACGTTCATGCTCGCTGAACATTCCTTACTCGTCGGTCAGAAATGCACAACGCACACACAAAACGGAGAACCACTTCTTTCCTTCCATGTAGCATCCCATTCACCCCTTTCACACGTTTGCCTCATACTCTTGTTACTGCTCTTACAGGAAATGCAGCTTTTATGGTTAAAAAAGTAACTAAATTTTTTTTTTTTTTAAACATACAAAGAATGTGACTAACGAAAGTACAAATCACCGTATGACTGTATTAAGATTTTTACATTCAGTAATGTAAAAATCATCCTCCACCTTCCTAACCTGCTTCCAAGTCATCTTCGTCAATCTCTGGTGTTCCATAGCTACGACTCAATGCCTCCTGGACTTCATTGGCTTCTTCCATCATATCCTCTAACTGATCTTGTATGTCCTGAAGCAAGAAACAGTTTCAGCTGTTCTATATTTAATAGTTTTAGTTAAGTTTATCAGAGCTTAATCCAAGTCAGTTTAATAATGCCAACATACAAGGCACTCACCCCCATTTTTTAACGCATAAACCATTTTTTTGGAGCAGCATTAGCGCAAGTCAAGACACGTGCATTCAGACTGTACAGCCTTAACGACGATTAAAATCACAATCAATGTATGAGGTAGAAAAAGAGGAACCTTGGAACAACATCTCTGCGAAATCCTTTTGTTTTAAGTATTCTTCGGGGTAAACTGAGAACCTCTAAAGAATTACACAGAGTCCAGCATTATCTTGAAAAGCAGGGGAGTACGAAATCTAGAGACGGGAAACCTGCTGCCTGGAGAATAAGCGTGCACCTGAGCTGTGCCACATCGCCATTTAGGAGATGCTTTAGCGTACCCATTGGCACTGCACTTGGGTACCAGTAAGCAGACAGTACTTGCCGAAAGGTTTACAGCGCAGGCCATACATAAAAACAGCATAGGAAAGAGAGAGAACTAAAAGGAATTCAGCACTGGAATGGGAAGGGGGAGATTAAAGATAATCCCAGCAAGGAAACAACAATCAGTGCAATAAGACCAACAACTGGTTGTGCAGGACCAGAGAAATAAGGAATGAATTATAACGGTGTTTCCATAGAAAAGGGAGGCAAAGTAACATGGCAGCTTACTTTTAAGTTACACAAGCGACCTGTGCCTATTTCAGTACATTGTTTCTCTTCTTTAATGATTTAAACCACAGAAGCTCACCTCAATTTGATCAATTTTGACTTGCTTGTAAGCTTTCTTCATTTCTTTCACCCCCAGTTTCATTGCATCGACCTAGAACAGAGTCAAACAGCATGCTCGTATCCGATGTAGCAAACACAAATCAAACAAATGCAAGATTAATATACTGGTACCGTTGTCTTTGTATCCTTCAGTGCCTGAATAGTGTAATTAGCTTGTTCCATATTAAAAGACTGCTGTGACAGATTATCCCTCTGTTGTTCATACCTGGTAAAAACAATGCAAAAAATGGCTTTAAAACACCACGCTATTTACTGCCATGAAAAATACTAATTTTAAAAATTTTTTTAAATGAAACATCAGCAGCAGTAGACTAAAGACAGGAACAGATATATTCTTATTAATTATCTGGCCATTATGCATTACTGTGTACTTAAAGTTGACAAACCTCTCCTGAACTACATTCCTGTTTTAACTGCCAGCGACACCGTATTTGTGTAGGCTTACACAGTAGGTGAGGATATAGCAGAAGTTTTAAGCCCTATAAGCTAGAGGTGCATGCCACTGTCCACTAATGCTGCGAGCAGAGTGGGAGAGATGCAGGTTATCCAAACCACAATGGCTCCGCACTGGAGCTTTGCTGGGCAGGGAGGAGGGGGAGGATAGGGAAGCAAAAGGAAAATGTTAGGTGTAACCAAAAAGAAAAGGGAAAATTTAGAAATCAGGAAATCATCCTTCTCAAAGCTAAACTTGTGTCCAATCAAGAATGTAAAGTATGTCAAGTTAAACATAAAAATGAAAGCATAAAACCGAACAGTGAGCCAAACAAGGCAGGAGGTCTGCAAGACAATGATGACCCATACGCAAAACAGCTTCTGGACAAGGAATGGCTGAATAATTACTGTTCCACAAGCTGGAAAAGAGATGACTGAGGGATGTGATGACAATCTATTATGAGCGGCCTGGTGACTGTAAATAGGGGAACAACTATCAAATGAGATCAGCAGGCAGCATGGTCAAAAAAAAAAGAAAAAAAAGAGAAAAAACCCACAAAACCCAAAACCAGGTAGTCCTTCTCACAATATCTAAGTGAACTACTGCATTCCCTACCACAGGATATTTTGGATGGTAAGAGTTCAGAAATCCTTAACGGGTAATTGTGCAAGTCTGCAGAGCTACATTGCATCTGAGAGATATTGAACACAAGATGATGGAAGCTTTGGCTCCAATAGCATCTAAGAGATTTGGAGTTCAGGGACTGTAAGATACTCCAGTGAAGCACCCCTCACAACTTGCCATGTTCTGACATTTGTTCCTTTGTGCTGAGAGATGCTGAACAAAGGAGATGATGGAAGCTTTGGCTCCAATAGCATCTAAGAGATTTGGAGTTCAGGGACTGTAAGATACTCCAGTGAAGCACCCCTCACAACTTGCCATGTTCTGACATTTGTTCCTTTGTGTTTGTTGCTGGACTTTTCAAGACAGTGCACTAGACTAGCCCCGACCACAGCATCATCCCTCCTCTCTAACCTGGTTTGGCTTTGCACAGCCATAGTTACCCATGCTACATGTACTCAAGTCCTAAAGGGTCTCCACAGAAAACGGGTGAATTTCCAGTAAACCTGACCACCATCACCAAGCACACAGCTTAGAGTAATCAATTAATATGAAATGAGACACTCTCTCAGAAAGTTTAGGAGCTGAGCATAAAACTTTAGTGATGAGCAGATTTAGGTCAGCTTGTCCCAATCCAAATTTATATACTCACATACAAATAAGACACAAATATGTTGATGCAAAATCTGTAAGGAGATGCTTCTGAAAGCCTGGCTAGCTTGGTCAGCATTCTTCTTTAAAGAATGCTCAGAAGCAAGAGTACTGGGAAGAGAAAATGTGCCACCACTGCCCCCCCACCCCTTAAAGCAAACGGGCTTTCATTAGTCCCAAACCGAGAAAAGTTTAAAAACTTACATTCGCTTCTGCTTTAACACCCTCAACGCTTTCTGCTTTACTGTATTCTGAAAGACACAATATTCTTACATTAGGAAAAAAGACCGCACTTTACTCTTCATTATACTGTTTAAATATAACGTATCGCATTTAAGTTTCCCAAAAGATTCCTCAGCTACTCGTGCAAAGAGTTTACCAACACTCACGCTCAGCGTTTGTCCTGCATTAACAATGAACCCAATGGGCTTGTATGTAAAACTTCTGAGAGAAAACACTTTCAAAATTTCCAGCTTTTGATTTTTTTTTTTATAAGGAGAATACAAAGTCAAACTTAGCCCATCAGAACCACTTTTCAGCAACACGTTCTAACGGTCAGCATCAAATAATACTGCAAAGGGTACTTTAACATACTGTTTATATTAGATATAATATTATTAGATACATTCTATATTATGTGTTCATCCTCCCTCAAAAAGGGGCGTTCCTACTCCCTTTCTGCATAGTGCAGTCTTTTTTATTCTGGCTAACGAACAAACAGCCTCTCTACCAGACTTAATTCAGGAAACAGAAAGAAGGGAAGCGAGTTACTTCTGACTGAGGAGTTACATTACCCTTTGGAAGAAATAAAAAACAATGCAAACACTGTTTGAAGATGCATGTCTATTAGATGCCTCAGAATAAAAATAATCCCACAGCATCTTGTACCTCACCAGCAGGGCAAGATGCAATTATAAGAACCTGATGAACTGTCTAAATCACCCCCCTACATGACAAGAAGCGTGAGTCACATCCTCTCGTGCTTAAATGCCACCGCCAATGCTTACCTTTGCAGGCCCCTCTCTCATCTTCTTCATTTGATCCTTGTACTTCACTAGTTCTGCATCAAGCCTAGCGATTTTCTTGTCAATTGACTCAGCTCTGCTATCCACCTTGAACACAGGACAGGAAAAACCAAAAATATATTCATTAAAGTTTTATTCAGGTATTAGACAATAAAAAGAACAGCCTCAGTTTTATTATGCTTCTAACTGAATGGTTTCTTCACGCAGCGGTTATATAAACAGTCTAAGGTTTGTAGAAAATCCAAAACCAGAATCCAGTGAAACACCTTCTACAAGGAGCACAAGGAACATTCTGAGGTAGCAGAAAGCTCTGCCATTGTAACACGTTCTCATCATTTTGAGATGCTCCCTTGCACAGCCCGTCAAGTCACGGTCTCTACTCGGGAATTTCTGGTAACACACAGTGCCAGGGACTAAACTGGAACAGGAAAACAAAAAAGTATCACATGTTGGTAGATAAGGGGCAATGCAGAAGGGACAGGGATGCGTTCAGCAAGGCTGGAGGTTTATTTTTGGTGGGCAAAGAACACTAAACCTTCAGCATGATATCAGGATTAACAGTTACAGTTAAGAAGCCCAGACAGTTTTTTCAAAGGTGCCTAACTTTTTCGTCAGAGAGAGACTTTCCCCATCACTTCCCACAAAAAGGAGCCAGGACACAGCAGTCCCACCTGGTAGCTACTCTGAATCCTTACTGTGCTTTTGCCCCAAACGCCAACAGCAGCCACGTAGGTCAGTAAGGGGCCCCCAGCAGCCAACCCCAACAGCCCTGCTGCAAAGCTTAGCGGGCAGCTGTCACCGTGGAAATACTTCAACCCTCCTGCATAAGCGGGTTAAAGATGATCATTACTTAACCGAGCACAGGTATAGATCGTTCCAACAGCACATGCAAAATTAAAAAAAAACCAAAGAAAGCCTCCTTAACATAAGCCCACTATTACAGTATTTCTCTATAACAGCAAAATAAAGCTTATTAACTTCTCATTCCAAAGAGCCTCTCTAGGGATTAGAATATGCTGACATTCCAATTACAGCATGAGACCAATCGGGGCAAATTCACAATTCTGACTTGCTAATAGTGTGGCTAAACATGTTAAATTATGCAGATTTTCATTCTGGTGTCTCAACGATCCTTTTAAATCTCTGCTCTGTGGCAGCAACATGCATTTGCCAGAGGCATCCTCAGTGGAACACTTGATATAAACACTCCACACAAGACATTAAAGTGCCTGGGCACAGCTGGCACTGAAAAAATTGTATTAGGCTTTCTATTATGCCAAATAGTTTACTAATAGCAATTACTTTGTGATTTTTAAAGTCCTGTAGGTTCAAAGCGTAACACCTCCTCAAGGTCTTCATCACCTAAATGCATCTTCAAGATCAACCACCTTCATAGCAGAAAACCAGTTATTTGGTTTATTTACATAATGACTCTTTTAGGCAGCACTAGCAGGAAATGGGAGACAGATCCTCCTACACTGATTAACTACATAAAAATTTCACACGCACGTTACTCGGGACCTCAGCTTTTAAAAATGAGAACGGGCAGGAGAGGGGAGAATGGATCTAATTTATCCAAAAGAAAACTAGGCTGTGTGTTAGGACTTGAAGAGCTGCTTTCTATCATTCACAAATAAGGTGCATTGAGGTGCATTTCATTGCTAGAGAAGGGCTCCAATCCAAACAAAAGAAAGTGATTGTGATATCCCAAATCCCTATCAAGCAAAATCGTAGCTTATTAAAAAAAGCACATATAAGACTGAATTTTAACATCGTTGTCACAACTATTAGCCTTTTGTTCTTATGTTTCCTACTTACTACTCTGAAACACCATAAATTCGGCGTGTTTCTTCAAGGAAGAAAAAGTAAAAATACCCCCAAAGCCACAGTTCCCGAGGCATCCTTCCTCCTGCCGGCCTCGTGACAGCTTTGAGTCATCTGAGTGCTCAGCCAGCAGCGACGCCGTTCGGCCCAATGCCGAGGGAAGCGAGGCAGCACAGCAAGAGAGCCAGCAGAAACTGCACGGGAGAGCGGGAACGTGCGTGTGGGGAGTAAGGAGGGAGACAGGAGGGCACCACACAGCCAGCCAGCAAACTCCGTAGTACGCACCCGTCCAAGAAAAGTTGGGAGAAGTGCTTCCTGGGCTTCGGTAAACACTTTAGATTAGTGATACCACAGAACCACCTCTTTCAATGCAAAAATCTTGAATTATTTCAATATCTCAAGGTGATGCTTGTTCTCTTACCACAGAAAGGTGCATTCTGTGCTGATCTTACCGAGTTCAGTCATGCTACTTCAGCGCACACAGGAAAGAACATCCAAAACATCGACAGAATTACTACCTAAGAGTTGCCTACATTTTTAACATGTGGTAGCTGTGAACATTAATCACTGCTCCCCAAATACAATAATTCCTAACTGCCACTTAATGGCTTATTACCGCTGAAGTAACGTGGTAAGAGATTTTACAGAGCAATTTGGCTCTTCCAAAAGGTACAAGGAAACGTGGCCAAGATTGAAGTATCACTTCTGGGTGTTGTTTACTTGAGTCTCCAAACTGTCAAATTTAACACGCTAAAGAAACAGTGCAAGGTGTTTTGTTTTGTGTGGTTTGTTTTTTTTTTTAACACCTCTCAATGTTCTCTTCAGTAATAGTTCACATGCAATTTAAGAAAAATAGTATCTAATGCTATCTCTGATCCTCTAGCAGGACCTGTATGTACGCGAGACCTCGCTGTTGTGAAAACGACCTGTAAACACAGCAGGTCTTTCACAGATCAGACAGGTTACTTAATGTGCAGCGGCACAAAAAGTTAATTCATAGCCTTCAAACTTGTAAAAGGATGTATGTTTCTCCCCACACTTACTAGTATACAGAGCTGTCTTAAATTTTAGTTCAGAAACTGGAAGTTGTCAATACAGGGCAACAAGCTAACAAAGAGCTCAGGAACGGTAACAGTGGTTTACAGAACCTCCTCGCACCAAAGGGCCATGCTTGCAGCCAGCCCTTCATTTCTCAACAGCTGACCAAAACAGCTCTTGATTTCTGATCTTATAAACCACCTTGTAACTCATCTTTGGTTGCCAAGTCACCACATATGCAAAATAAACCTGAAACTTTGCTTTTCAGTTACTCTGCTGTCTTGCATAGCCAAATTTTCAGAGAAGGTAATTACAAAGAACTAGAAGAAGATCAAAACTGCACGCAGCTCCTGGTGGGTGGTAGTGATGACCAACTTCTTGGGAAAAAAATCCTAAATTCTTGGTGTTGCCACCCAAAGCAGCTGTTTAAATTACACTTATGTACCTGAAAAATCCACTGGGATTAAACAAGGTGCTAGCATAAGACAGCCTACTGGAACATCTAACATTCCATCTAGTTCCCCCCCCCCTGCCATGGGCAGGGACACCTTCCACCAGACCAGGTTGCTCAAAGCCTCATCCAGCCTGGCCTTGAACACTTCCAGGGTTGGGGCATCCACAGCTTCTCTGGGCAACCTGTTCCAGTGCCTCACCCCCCTCTCCGGGAAGAACTTCTTCCTGATATCCAATCTAATCCCCGCCACTGTCTATTTGTACCCGTTACCCCTTGTCTTGTCACTACAGGCCCTTGTAAAAAGTCCCCCCCAGCTTCCTTATAGCCCCTTCAGGTACTGGAAGGCTGCAATAAGGTCTCCCCAGAGCCTTCTCTTCTCCAGGCTGAACAAGCCCAACTCTCTCAGCCTTTCTTCACAGGAGAGGTGCTTCGGCCCATGAGACTGATGTGCATGGGTTAGTGTAGGTAGCACCAACAAACATTAGGTATTTAACCTAAAGAGCCTCTTCACTGGGTAGCAAAATAAATCTTCTGGGAGGAAAATGGTGGGTTTCTACAGAAACTTTTTCTTGTCAGGTTCCAGGAACAATGCTTAATTAGCCTTAATTAACTTCCATTTATATCACAACTATTACTGACCTTTCACCTGCTGTGGTTAACCAGACAAATGCTCAAGACCTCTGTGTTCCTTCATTACTTTTTAAAATAAGTAACTCCTGCCCTGCCATCCCTGCCTTCCCACAACTTGGCAGGGCAGGAGTTAGCCTGGACAAGCAGAGCAGTGAAGTCCTCAGATGGAAATACAGAAAATATCCATGAGACATGATGAGAGCCAGGCCTTACATGTACTTGGTGTGCACCCATTTATGACACATGCACAGGGAACAAATCCAGGTGTGGGTGTATGTAGGTAGACACGTATGTACAGTGTACGTACATACGTCTGCACACACAGTGCTGACGCGGAGATGCACACCAGAAAACACGTGTGCATACATACAAAAACACTGTACCAAAGCACAGCCATAAGGCTACGCACACCAAAGTGTGACACATACACCGCACACAGAGTCGCACACGCAGACACCGTGCCCGCAGGTAGCTGTGCTCCCGCACTCACGGACACCCAGCTGTCCCCCTCTGCCCCGGTGCGTGCTGCCGCGCGCAGACATCCACACTCACCGGCTGTACCTACCAACCAGCGCCGGCCCACACCCCCCCGGGGCTGCGGCTCGGGACGGGCACCCGCTCGCTTCCGCGTACGGGCGGGCACACACACGCAGACACCGTGCCCGCAGGTAGCTGTGCTCCCGCACTCACGGACACCCAGCTGTCCCCCTCTGCCCCGGTGCGTGCTGCCGCGCGCAGACATCCACACTCACCGGCTGTACCTACCAACCAGCGCCGGCCCACACCCCCCCGGGGCTGCGGCTCGGGACGGGCACCCGCTCGCTTCCGCGTACGGGCGGGCACACGCAGTAACTCACGTACGCGGCTCTACCCCCACACCCGGGCGAAGGCAGGCGCT
>NW_010263011.1:0-1210 GCF_000690775.1 Eurypyga helias
CCTCGACCCCTTTTGGGATGCACCATCGGCACCCGCGGCACACGGACCCTCCCCGCGTCCCCCAGGAACCCCCTCCCCACCTCCGAAAGAGCAGCCCCAGCTCGAGCGCCAGCAGGAAGCTCATCCGCCAAAATAATCCCGTCGCGGTTGGATTTTGTGCAGGGCGCGAGGTCCAGGGGCTTTTTTTTTTTTCCCCTTCAGTGGAAAAGGGATTGGAAAAAGGGAGAACTGGGATTATTTTTGGTGAGTTCTCTACAGGGTCAGGCTTGGCTGATTTTATTTTA
This sequence comes from Eurypyga helias, assembly GCF_000690775.1. NCBI lineage: Eukaryota > Metazoa > Chordata > Aves > Eurypygiformes > Eurypygidae > Eurypyga > Eurypyga helias. The sequence goes on from NW_010263011.1 coordinate 285, forward strand.
CTGCAAATATAAATAGAGCTTTTTCGAAATAAATAATAACAAATAAATTCAAGGCAGACTAAATAAAAAAACCCCACTGGAAGACACCGTAAGAAATCCTGCTGGAGGATGGGCAGAAATATCCGCAGCCGGGCTGAGCGCTCAGAAATATTTGTATTTGCTGCCTAAACACTTTATCTGTTTCCTAGCACACGGGAGAGTTTGGTGCCCTGTGTAATGATAAAAAAAAAAAAAAAAAAAAAAAAAAAAAACCACCACAAAAAATATATTTCCCTCCACCAACAATACCAGAAAACACACAACCCCAAAACTGACACAACTTGGTGGCAGACGCGTCGGGGGAAACGGGAAATATTTCCGCTGAAATTAGGCCGAACGCCGCGCTCCTCAAACAGATGGAGGAGACAACCGGGACGCGTCGGGAGGAGGAACAGGCTGCGGATCCAACGGGTTCTTCCCCATCTCCAGTCGTTACAAACCCCTTCCCTTGGCGGTTTATCCCCCTTCTTTGCCAAAGCTGGCGGCCCCCGGGGAACAGAGCCGGGGGGAGATTTGTGTTTTGTATGAAAGATGTTAAATCCAAAGTTTAATTCTTGGGGGATTTCAGGTTTGTGTGGAGAAGGAGCTTAAATAAAAGCGCGTTCCTGTATTCGCAGAAAAAGTACCGAGTGATGGTTTTAAACCCCGTGGAGCCCGGCAACGCTCCTGCAGCGCGGTGGGAATACCGGTGGGATCCGTGCCGATGCCGGCAGGCTCCCTCCTGCATCCCGAGGCGCCGGGTCCAGCACCGGGCTGGCGTTTGATGGGGACCCATCCCTGCACGGGGCAGCCCCCGGTTGGCGCTGACACACGCGTGTGCACGGAGGGTGCCGGAGGGGAAAAAAAAAAAATGGAAAACCCCCTGATTGCAAAGCAAAGCCAGGGGT
>NW_010263011.1:1689-1914 GCF_000690775.1 Eurypyga helias
CCCGGGGGGAGCGGGGAGCACGGGGGACCCCCAGCCGAACCCCAAACTGCCCCTGGACCCCCTGCCCCGGGCCAGTCCCACCAAAGCATTAGTGGGTGAGACCAACTGGTTTCCCTTGCCATGGGGGGGCTGGGCAGGACAGGGGGGTGACCCCCAGAGCCCCCACCAGCCCAGGCCGGGGCTGGAGTCCAGCATCTCGGGTGCATGTCCAGCAGCTCAGACGGG
>NW_010263012.1:0-746 GCF_000690775.1 Eurypyga helias
GGAGCGGGGAGCAGGTTTCCGGCTCCAATTCCCCCTGGGAACAAGCCGGGGGAGCGCTCCCTAGTTCAGCCATACTTCGGGCAGCTCAGCAGCGGAGGCCAATGGCGATAAAAAAGGGTTTTTCCTCCTCAAACAAGGAGCTCCGGGAGGACCTCGGCGTGCCCAGGGCACGGCCGCGTACACACGCACCCCACGGCTCTCCGACCGCGCACGAAGACCAGCTCAGCTCTCCGCTTTATGGATTTGGGGAGCCACCCTCCGCCGTTACCTTCAGCAAAATGATGGACTCGGGGATGACCCCCAGGCTGCCCAGCGTGGCGGTGTCGTCGCTCAGCATCTTCCCGTTGATGGACAAGTTCTGGTCGAAGGGAGCAACTGAAAATGCATGCATGATCTGTGCCAACACAATGAGACACGCTGATTTTCGTCCGGAGGGGAAAGAACACACCACCGAGCGACACGAACCGCCCCGGTCGGCAGAGCGACGCGCGCTTTCCGACGCCACGCGGGGCTGCTTCCCTCCGCCCCCTTCCCACGCTCCCAGGTTTGTCGTTTTGTGCTCCAGGCGACTCAATTCCAGAGGAAAACCGTCTTACCTGTATTTTCAGCTCTTTCAGGGTCTGACTAGCAGAAACAAGCAGCGCTTTCTCCCCTCGGACTTTGCGGTGCCGGGTGCTCCGCCGGATGCCTTGCTTTTGGTACGTGACGTAGCTCTGGTGAGAGACCTTCTGGCGCTTCGCTCCATC
>NW_010263013.1:0-43526 GCF_000690775.1 Eurypyga helias
CGTCTGGGGTCTGTGCTCGCGCTTGGCTGGGGTGCCATTTCTCTGCGTCTTTACAGCGGGAAGATCCGACGAGTTCCAGTTTTGTGCCTGCTGTCTGCCTTCGTGTGCCTCGTAGCGTTTCTTCTTGCAAGCCTTACGTGACCTGGTAGTGGCGGGGGGGGGGGGGATTCCTGTAGCTGGGCCAAAAGCCAGCCTGTTGTGAGTCTCCTATACCCTCTGTCCTCAGGGAGAAAAACAGCGCAGTGCTGATGCTCAGCAAACTGCACGCTTCTCTCCACAACAGTGTCTCACTGTCTGTGTTTGCATGAAGTGTCTCTGCTAGAATCCGGAAAACACAGCTCTTTTGTAGCAAAAGATTTGTCTTGTGCGCAGTTCCACCAAGTGAAAAAAAAGTGTTGCGAAGAGCCATAGGTTCCGTCAAGGACGGAGTCTGTGTGGGCTCTACTCACCCCAAAAGCAAACATAAACCTGTTGCTGCTTCCTGCTTAATTAATGGTATGGACTTTGGCTGCTGAAATGTAGGCACACTCAAGCCAGTGGCTGCTTGTAACACTCGGTGGATCATAATACAGTTCTGCAGGAGCTCACAAGTATAATTTCTCCTCCTCCCCCTCCAGTCTAGTTGATTGTTGTTTGGTAGCAGCTAGCAAAAATGGAGAGAGCAGGTAATTGTAAACAGTCTGAGATTAAAACTGAGAAACTGAGATGAGGGTAGTCCCTTGGAGCAGTGCCACTTAATTTTCAGTTAATGGAAAAATCATATTCTAGGCTGGCAGACTATGTAAAATCAAACGAAAGAATACTTGATTTTCAGATGGGTTTGTACGTCTGAAGATCTATGTCTTATTTTTTTATTGAATACAATATTTAATGTTGGGGAACAAAACATCTCAAATATTTTTAATTTATTGTAATATTTCTGTCAAATACAGTGCCTTCTAGATAAGCACCGACGTCCGCATTTCCCAGTTCTTTTATCTGCTGAAGTGAAGAGCCGTTTGTTGGTATGAGTTTTGGTGTGACCATTGATAAAGATCTATGTTCTCCCTTTAGTAGTATAAAGGCCTGTTTTATTAAAATCTGATGACGGTGGAACATCACAGTGCGCCAGCGTCTGTGCAGGGATTTCCAGTTCTCACAGACTGTACTTTTTATTGTGTTTTGCGGCTTACCAGCTCTGTGGTATTTTCCCTTTCCCTTCGTGTTCTAAGGCAGTGTGATCTTCCAACCCCTGCTGCTCTGAGTCTGTGAATCTCTGGCCTTCCGGGCATGCCACCAAAGGTGTCTTCTGCGTTAGGCTTGAGTGGAGGTTTCCCGTAATGGAGAGAGTGTCCAGAGTAGCAAATCAAAGAGAACTTGTGTGTTAGGCTGAGGTCTGGCATGTGACAGTCCACACTGGTAAACTGTCAAGCATGGCTACTAGTGTGGCTTAGCTGGGCCACCTAGCATTTTCCTAAGCCATAGCTGGACATCATTCAAAGGTGGCAAATGCCAGTACTTTTCCGGAGAGACATGAGACATGGCCACTCTTTCTGGATAGGGAAGAGGGGAAAGCGATTTTGGCCATGTGGTCACAAATCAAGCAGAGTAGGTCTGCTTCCAGGCTGGAGAACAGTCTCTGGCCTGTGGTAGTTACTAGCATAAGGTACAGCCAATGAGTTTTACAAGCTCTAAGTGCCTGTTGGATTAGTTATTTTTATGCTGCAGAGATTTCACCGTATGGAATAGATGAGGTGATGTACAGTTAACATTTTAGGTGTGAATAAATATATATTTACAAGTAACATGGTGAAGGGAACAAGTTTGTGACATTTTTGCTTTAGTGTTAGTATCAAAGAGAAAAATGTATTCTCAGAATGTGGAGGCATGTGGTGGAAACTCCTTCACAGACATTTCACTAATGTACTTCAGAAGTTCTTCTTTTCTTGCCTTGATCTCGTGACGTCGGAGCCTGTCTAGCCAACTGGGATCCAGTTGTAGAAGTGTGTACTGCTGCTACTCATGTGACTGAATCTATTGCTCAGTGGGAAAAACAGCATAAGAGATGTTATGCTTGTACTTCCAGGCTTCAGAAATCACCCCATTTGATCTTATTTTTAGCCTTCATACTGGAAAAGGGAGAAAAAACATGTTAGAAGCTGAGCTATATACTTAATCATAGACTTAAGTGACTAGTCACAAGGAACATATTACTTGTTTCTTTTGAGCTTATTCCAGCTGAAATGATCAGAGAAGCCACCATTTGGAGCACTTTACAGTTTAATGCAGCCTGCAAGTAATCCTAGGTTACTATCTTTAAATATATAAATAATCAGTAGGGTTTTCACACACACACGCTTGACTTTCTTTGGGAAGGAGGACTTCACTGTAGAGGCACTGCAGCTTCTATCTTCAGCTTTGTAAGTAACTTCTCAGCATACCTTAATTTAGGAAAGAACTGGCACTGTTTCAAATAAGTGGCAGAACTAGTAGCTTCCCAAATTGCAGAAGAGTAATACAAGAATGAATTGTGAAATTGGGTAAAAGGAGACTTTTTGAAGGAGATCGATCTGCAAGGTTTCAGTACCAAAAAAAAAAGAACAAGCCATTTGTTACATATTAAAAGGTGGTAATGCCAAGCAAAATTTCAGGAGATAAAATAACTCATTTTTACTTACTTCAAGACTTGGTTTGGCATTTATGAAAGGTAAGACTTGCATGATCCTCAGTTAGTTTTACTTTCCAGGGCTGTTTGCCGGAATGAAGCCAAGCTACCGATGGCCTGCAACTAGTTGGTATATGGTTTATTCAGGAAAATAAACTGAGTACCTAACATCTAGATTTTAAATAGCATTAAAAAAGAATAAAGGTAATATCGAAGTACTGGAATGATGTATTTGATGACATCAGTCTGAAAGCACTGGGATTTTTCAGATGCTAAAACCATTCCCTTGATGTCTGTCGTTTACCCAGTGTAGGATACGTGTTCTCCACAGGTACATGCAGTGAGTAATGGTTTCCTATGGGATATGCATTTGGGAGGGTGGGTGGAAAGCTTGACCAAGAGGCTGGCATTCTTAGCACTCTTTGAAACTGTCTGTGTTCTTACTACATTTCTAGCTACGTTTTTAATTAAAAGCACACAGTGGTTTTGGCAGAAGGAGCCGCCTTGAAACTTCAGCTGCAGAATTTCTCTGCTGTGTGAGGGTTGGTGCTGGAGAGGCTCCTTCAGCATATTTCACCGTTCATTGCTAAAATGTTGGCAGTCTTCATACTGACAAGCCTTAGCCGACATGGACAAGTTTATAGAAATGATCTATTAGAACTCGACTTTCTCTGTTTAGCCATGGGATTTTTAGTATTTTTTTAACTTTTCTCTGAGTTGCCAAGTTGTACTGAGATTAATGTTTCTTTTATTTAGCAAGCTAAATGACACTGAGATTTGATAATGGGTATGCATTTAAAGTAGCATCTGCTGTGCAGTGAAAAATCTCTCTTTGCAATCAACGGTCTTAACTGTTTCAATTTGCTTTTCCATAAGAAGTAATCAGCACTGTAAATAGTTAATGGCAAATATTTCTTTCAAGTCCCCGAAGGAATATGATCTTTTCTGGAGGAAAAGAATTAATAAAAACTGTTCTTTATAGACACAATTCCTACCACAAAGCTGACTAACTCTGCTCACTTGGAGTTCTAGTTTTGCTTTTATTTTTTCTGTGCCAAAAAAAGGTCTGTCGCTCCTCGCAATGACAGAATCACACAAGGCTACTTTGTATCTGCACTCACTTATCAAGTGCACAATTACACATCTCTTCTGGAAATGATGAACTTCTTATGTAGGTATAGTTCATGGAAGTTGTCATCCAATTATTCTTGACTTGCGTTTTGTAAATATGAGATGCAGCCTTGAACGTGGCACTGTCACTGACTTTGACTGTACTGGGAACTTCTCATCAAGAATTAAGATGTGAAAATGCAACCTTTTGACACATACTTTTCCCCCACAACTGTTGCTGTTCTTTCTAGCCTTATACAAAACTGCAGGAGAGGATTTCATCAACCCATAAGCATGGGCATCCCTGTTACTTTAGAAAGGTTTAAGGGTGCTGTCATGCCATTCTCCAGGGTTTGATAGTTAGCTATGACAGAGGTTACTGTGACGTACAACCGAGCTCAGGCACAAGGAGCTGGCTGTCTCAAAGCCAAGAGGAGAATGGGCAGCGGTAGAAATAAAACTGAGAATCCTGGTTTAAGAGTGAAATGTCCTTGTTTCATAGTACATGACATCCGTTACCAATACAAATCTGCTTAATTGAGTGTGCAGTATGGATTTTCAAGGATGACCTACCCCCTTTCTTCAGTGCTGTGGTCATTGGTCTTTTTCTTCTTCCAGATGCAATCAGCACTGTAAGTAACGCACTAGGGCTAATGGAGAGGAGAGTGAAGCTGATGAAGGTCCCTGTGGCCCCACTGTTCCATGGTGCTGCCAGCCCTTCATTATCATGGACTCAAAATACAGGGGCTTAGTCCCGTATCTCTGGACCACTAGCTTTTAATGTATCCTGGGTCGTCATTCTAACCTCCTTTAGTTTCCCATTTAGAAAGTTATTGGTGTTTTCAGCCCTAAAATCTTGTCAGGAATGGCAGGAATTGGTTTGTTGTATTTATGCATAGTTGTCACAAAGAAACGAAAACGGCTGTTTATACTATGTGCTTCTAAACTCTCTACTATGCTTTCAGGGTTTGATTTTCTGTACGCTGATATTCTAGGCTTTGTACCTGTTTCTTTTCACAGTTTAACTCTGTCTGCTTCAAAGATATCCAACACTTTCAAATTCATAGTAAACAGTATAAATTCTATTTGTGAAAACTCACTCAGGAAAAATACTAAAAGCATTTTTAAGATTATGGTTCTGTGTGCACATGAGATTTCAGTCTACTTGTATTTCACATTCAGAAGTAAATTGGCTATCTTAAAATCATTAAAGTATACAGACATGCATTGTAAGATGTTTCTGATAGATACTATTTATTTTTAAAGGTGTATAACTACAGAAGGAAATTCCATTAAGTTTGTAACTTACGGACATTAGTGTTGTAAGTAAAGCATACTTGGAGGAAAAATAACTGTAAAGACTTCAGTATAGCCTGTTCAGGTAGAAGGACTACATTTTTCTGGAGGGAATGGGAAGACTATTCCGAGGCCTTCAGGCAAACATCAAAGGCTTTGCCCTGAAACCTGGAGGTATAGGAGCTTCTTAAAGAAATGCAATAAAGGCGTTTCACAATGGAAGGTGCCAAAGTGTTAGGCACTTGGCATTCCGTGGCGATATCAGCACGTCAGCAGCTGCATCAGGCAGGGGTACGGTGCTGGTCCTGGCTTCTTGTGCTTTCCCAGGCTCTGTCCCATGTAGAGCCCTGCATTGCTCCAGCAACCAAACTGTCCAAGGAAACAGGGACTCCATAAGCAGATTAGTGATTCACCCTTTTCCAGAAGGCTTGAAATAAAAATGTGGAAGAGAAACAGTGTCTTCTTTTTCCTTGAGGGAGGTGAAAATAGTGGCTGCAGACAGGAGCCTCTCCATCCTGTCCCAAGGACTTTTCACCTAAATGATTCAAACGCATGTCCCCGGGCTCCCACCCTGGGGTAGATAAATGCTCCTCCCTTAGTGATACCAGGGCATTTAGGAAAGATTTGCATGCAGTTCAGTCTCTTCTCTGTCTGCCAAGCCTGAAGGATTTTCAGGCAAGCAGTGAGTGTGCTGCTGACAGGTCTTGGAGGTGAAGGAAGATGTGGGTTGGAGCACAGAATTCAAACCTGTAGACAGCCAATCCTCAGACCCTCTGTGGTGGTCAGTGCCCTGTTTTGTCTTGTGGTGATTGCTGAAAAATAACAGTTCGTTCGTCTGTTACCTTGTGCTCCACAGAATAGTGTGGCTTGGAAAGCGATGGTGGTTGGGTGGCAGTAAGATGTTCGTATAAATCGGGGATGTTGTTGAGTGTCCAACAGCCTGAGACTGAATTAAAACAAATTGGGGTTCTGCTGTCTCTGAAAGTGTGAGCCTTCCTTGTTCCCAGCTCACAGCCCCGCTGCTTCCTTTGCATAGTATCTGGCAATTACAAGGTGAGTCAGATCAGCCCTGATCTGACTGAAAGACCAACTCATCAAAAAATGAGCTATGATCTCAAGAATTGAAAGAAGGGAGAGGACTGAGGAAGGGTGGGACTGCCTGTTTTGGTGGCAGGGTACAATTAAATTATTTTCATGACTAGCTTTAGCAATCCCCAACAGGCGCTTCCCTCCCCAAGCCTTCGCAAGGCTGGCTTGTGGCTGGGCTCCAGCTGAGACCAGGAGGGTCCTTCTGGGGCTGGGAATCACCAAGTTGTAAGCACCTGAGGGCTGGGAAGGTCCTCAGGGGATGTATCTCTGTATGCTTCTCCTGTTCTCTATTCTTTTTGGTGCCTTCTTTGGTGTCTTCAGGAATGTTGCCAGACCAGGTCAGTGGTGAAGTGGACATAGTGAGCACCCAGTCACCTCCCAGTTCCAGAAATCCAGGCCATAGGCAGTCCTCAAGTTGAAAATCCATTAGTCAACAGCTGGTAAGAAGAGATCTGTCATCGTAACCATGCTGGAAACAGGATTTGGGGTTTTTTGGGTTTTTCATGAACTGAAGATCTGATGGTGTGTTTTGGATGAACGTGGGACCTTGTCGAAGTCACTCACGTTTTCTACCTGTAACATACTTGTGCTGGGTGCTGCTGTTGTAGCTCCTCAAGTAGCACACTGCATGTCCTTTCTCTGTCCCCTTCTCTGATGGGAGCTAGTACTGCCTGCCTGCCTTCTCCCAGTGAACATAGAATCACAGAACGGTTTGGGTTGGAAGGGACCTTAAAGATCATCCAGTTCCACCCCCCCTGCCATGGGCAGGGACACCTTCCACTAGACCAGGTTGCTCCCAGCCTCATCCAGCCTGGCCTTGAAGACATCCAGGGATGGGGCATCCACAACATCTCTGGACGACCTGTTCCAGTGCTTCACCACCCCCTCTGTGAAGAACTTCTTCCTGATATCTAATCTAAACCTAAATCTAAATGTAAACATCATGCTGCAGAAGCCTTTGCTGTGCTTGTTGATACAAGAGTTCAGCTGACAACGCTTTGAAGGGACAGAGGGAACAGGTCACCACTGGTCACCTCTAGCCCACCCTCCTGGGCACAGCTGTGCTAGAGACGGCACATGGCAATGGATGGTATCTACCGAGCCCCTCAGTTGAACCCCAAGGAAGCTGTTGTGTTAGCCTTGCACCTTTTATTGTCCTCTTCTGCCAAATTCCCTGGGCTTAGAATTGTACACTGCTGGTTTTGAAAGTACTCCGCTGGCAGTGCAAGGAAAATTTCCAAGTGTGCAGGCGAATCTGTTGGTTAAGGATACAGCATATACAGAGGGTTACATGACACAAAATACACCTTTGTAACTGGAGGGTTATTGATCTTTGTAATAACACTTTAGAACATGCTCGGAATTCTGATTGCATATCTTTCAGCTAACATGGTTAGCTGACCAAGTATCACTTTTTAGACTAGCTCCTTCTATAGTTAAATATTTTTTTCTTTTCCCAGAAAACCTACAGTGCCAAAATAAGAGTTGGTTCTATTTTATTGGAATACTAACTGTAGGGTTTAACAGAGAAGGTTGGTATTTCTGGAAAGTTTGTTTAAGCCTTTAAAATCTGACATAGAGGTGTAATTACTACCCAGGAAATAGGTATATATTACATCATCTGTTAGTGCATGGCTTAAAATCTGGATGCAACTGAGAAATTTGCCAAAAGGAGTGGAAAAATGTCAGTGTAGCCAAACCCAGGTTTTAGTGTCCCTCCACGTTTATTGTGCTAATATTCTACATGTTATTCCCTCTCCTGTTTCCTTTATTATGTTCTGCTGGTTGAGGTTTATCCTGGCTTGCGCTGTAAGGGACGCGAAGACTGCCTTCAGGTGCAAGGCTATTTTTCATTACAGTATTATTAAGATCAGTGAAACAAAACCTATAATGGCAACGTGGATAGTATTCTCATCTATAGTGTCAGCAGCGCTAGTTAATGGGCATGCTACTGGGTACTTAGCTCACTTAGAATATTTTCTTAATCAGCTCTAGGATGGATACCACCAGCAAGGCATAGATTTACCTGGGGTTTTGTTCTGATTTCCAAAACTGCAATTCAAAAAGAAAATCTGAAGGTGTAGTCAGTGTCTAAGGGCTGAGTCTGAGTTACAGACAGTGCTTGCCTTCCTTGTGGAACAGATTCCCCATGCTTGGAAGAATCAGTTGGATTTAGTTGACAAACAGTTGTTTTTCTTTTCCTCAGCAGTGGTTTGGAATAGCAGTTGTTTAAAGTAGGAGCTTGAAAACAAGACTAAATTATTTAATTTTGTTATGAAAAGGCTTTCAGAGCAGTTGGTAAGTTTAGGAGTTCTGTAAATGTTCCTGTCACTTGTCTGGAATGTTAAGTATTGCAACGGTTACACATTGCTCACAGCAGTTACAGCCCTGAAGTTTTCTCCAAAGAAGGAGTAGAGAAATTTAGGTGTATAACAGCCAATTCTTGCTCAAAGCTCTGGTCTTTCTTCCCTTCTGTTTAAAAGAGAAGTAGCAACAGCAAATGTGGCTTGAAAACAGTAGATGAATGAAGTGTTAAAGGTGGAATTACTGCTTTTGTCATTCCATAACTTGTAATGGTAAATTGTAAAGGCCTTTTTGAATTTTAAGACCGAAAGTACTAGGAAAGTCTTTCCCCTCTAAATAACTACCTGCAGCAGTTGTTCTGAAACTGCAGCACCCGTAAATCATTGACATCTGTATATTTTCCTCATGGCGTAAGAACCTAGCAGACACTGCCCTGACTGGAGCAGGGCTCCATCTCACCTGGTACTCCGGATCCAGCCACGGCTGTGAGCAGATGCCTCAGGAAAAACCCCAAAACTGAAGTCTTCCCTGCCTGCTTCCCCACCCTGCAATTATTTTTGGCTCGGGGGTTTCTTAGCCCTGTGTGCTCAGCTGTTTAGAATCCATTAGGGAATTTCTCTACCTTGTGCATGTCTGGTCTCCCCTTCCACTCGCGCTTCATGCGGCCACATCGTTCTTTCATTCTGCATTAGAAATATGTCCCATTTTTCTTGTTTTGAACCTGGCTCTAACTTCTTTCACTCAGCCTTAGTTTTAGTACTGGAAGGGTTGATTAACAGCCAGTGCCAGTCTGTCTTCTCGATGCCATGCAAGATTTGGTAGGCTTTTGTCATATTCCCTGTGAGATGGCCATGGGAGCTATCATACACCTTTGATCTTATTTTTTTCCCTAGCTGAACCTTCTGCAGGTCTATGAGAAATCCTTTTTTTTGGGGTTGAGAGACCAGAACTGCATATACCGATTGAAGTGTGGGTGGATGGGCAAAAGCTCAATTTGTTGAGTGTGATGTGTGTGTTTTATGATTTGTTCTCTATTCCTTTCTTTAATGATTCTTGGAATTTCTTTGCCTATTTTTGCCTTATTCCAAGCACTATATTGGTAGTTTAATGAAGCTGTGAATCAAAACACTGAAGTCCTGCTGAGCAATATTGATGAGTTGAGAGCATGTTTATATATGAAGCTGAGGTGGTTTTCCCCCAAGAGATAGGTTGCTTTGTGTTTACCTAAATTTAACTTTATTTGCTGTTTTTACTGTCCAGTTAGTCTCGTAAGGGTCTTCCGTGATTCCATGCAGTTTCCTGTTATCCTTGGTATCTTAAATAACCTTCTAGCATCAGCAAACTTTCAAGTCACTAAAACTGATGCCTTAGTCTTAAGCAATAAAACAAATGCACTGCTTCCTTGGAGCCTCTGGAATCCAGTGATTAATGGATTGTGTTTTTGGAACTGTTGAGCAAGAGACATGGTTGTGGAGTGCTTGTGCAGCTTGCAGGCTGAAAGTTTGAGCTGTGTACCTTATAAATGCAGAGAACTCTGTCTCTTTAGTATGTAGCTTATTTCATGTCTCAGACGCCGAGTTGTTGGTGGCTGTGCTGTCTTGCCTACGGAGGCTTGGGAGGTTCTGAATCTGTGTTTTACAGGGGGGTGAAGAGGCTGTATTTCATAATACACCATTCCGGCTTTTGGGACTGTGTAAGTGACCTGAAAATGTCATTCCGTAATTATTTGGGCAAAAGTTGTCAGCCTAAATATATCAAAACCAAAGAAGTTGTACAAATGGAGAGTGAAAGTGTACTGACTCTATTACTCTTAGATGTGAATATTTCTGTTTTCCTCTGTATTTTGGGTATTTGATGATTCAAAAAAGCTCAGTATCCTCAAATTTGAGGGATCAGTTGTTTCCATTTTTCTGGAACTGTTAATAGCTAATGATAAATAACCTTAGAATTACCTTCATTCACAATTTTTTAATAGATGACACTGTTTAATACCTCTTGGTACTTTGAATTTTCAACCAAAGGCAAAAGGCTAATACCTTCTTTGCTGATTAACCCTCTCTCACCTTACAGGCACAGGAAACTATTTTTTGTACTCTTGTAATTGAGCTTTACTTTGGTGACAGCAACACTAGTATAAATAAGCCTATTAAATAATGGATGAGGTTAGAATAATCACAGTAAGGAATCATACCTTGCACCCCCTTGCCCTCCCACCTGCTTCAGTTTTCAAGTTTCTGAAGCGTATGTTAAGAGTAACGCTGAAAGCATTTCAAGCTGCCTGGGTGGATGTACCCTATCAGTTTACAGTAAAGAGCAGAGCCATGCTATTGGGCAAAACACTTTTAAATTATTATTTATGGAGTTGTATTTGCAGTTGGTATAAAACGCAGGGCTGGTTTCACATGCCTCCACCGCAGCAACGAGAGCAGGCTCCTGAGCAAGGTTCCCTTTCGCTTCCTGTACGATGTGTGCTGTGGAAAGGGAGACGTCTGGGAGAGGATACAGGTTAGAGTGAAGACTTACATTTTAGTTTAGGAATGTAGTCCTTCTATCTGATATTTTGGGCTTGGTTTGGCTTTTTTCCATCCTGATTAATTTCATAATTGATACCGTAGTGCTAGCATTAATCAGATATTTTCGAGTAATGTCTTGTGTCTGTTGATAGATGAGTGTTTTGTTTAGTAGTGAGATATGAGGGACCTCCAAAAAGTCTCTCTTGACTGTCTCATAGAATTACAACTGTTCATTCCACTGCAACTTTTTAGTGTTAAGCTTCTACTTCACTTTTTTCTTTCTTCTGTTTCTTTGAGGTGAGAGGAAGTGTGTGTAAAGGGAAAGGAAATCTTCAGTAATTCCTTCTTTCTCCCTAGGGCAAAATATAAACTACAGTTTTATATGCAGTATTTGCTTTTTAAAACAATAGTGAAACAATGTTTTAGCTCTCACTTGAATTATTAGTGCTGCGTGTTAGTCTTCAGAAAGCTTCATTGGGATAGTGAGCATCTTATTTATTTTAAAATTTACTGTTGAGTACAGACAAGTTTATTGTTGGTTCCTAATTCTGTGTCTTTCAAAGAAATGTGATGTTTTTCTTTAGAAGCACGAAGCCAGTCTTTATTTGCAATGTCTGTCTTCTGAGCAACTGGGTGAAGTAGGGCTTTTCCCACTTTCAGTTCAACAATATTGATGTCTTCTGTTTTCAGTGCTGAAACCCCATCCTCTTTTTCCTTCCTGAAGAAGACGGAAGGGGAAAAATTGACACCAAGAGGTCATAAATTCACTTTAGGAGCCTGAGTGAGCAGCTACTTTCGGAACCTGTAATGCTAATTAATGTCTTGTCCTTATTTTAAATTAAGTTGGACTAATTTGTATCTTTTTCTCAGTTTTTAAACTACAGTTACACAATCTTCTTTCACTAAAAAAGTAACTGCTAGAGCCTAGTTTCTCTGGAAGAAAAACAGGAACAGCAGTACCTAACCCGCCCTGTCCTCTTAAGTATCTTTTGAAGTTTCTGGAAAGGTGGTTCTACATTACAGTAAATCACAAATAGTGTTTTTCAGTGTCAAATTTCTGGATATTTTAAAATAATGCTGTGACGAAACATGAGGATTATACTTAGTTACTTTATTTAGTTTCACTTATTTACATCCCTTTGCTATGCAGTTGCTGTTCTTGGAAACACTGTTGCATGTTTTCAAGAGCTCATCTAAACCCTGCGTTTTTGAGGAATCCATTATTGATGAGGAACATTTTTGGCTTCAGACTCTTCCGTCACTGATGATCTCTGTGATATATGCATAAGAGTATAGATAGTTTGTAGTGTAAAAGCTAATGTTGTGTTTGCCTGTATTTCGAGTTTATACATCCAGTGGGTTATGTTACCGCTATAATAAGGGGATCCTAAATGTATGGATCTTTTACTGTGCTTGCAAAGATCATGTGTGCAGCGCGTGTCTGGCATGTTGTAAGCCGTGTCAGATCTGATGAATGCGTGCTCTAGACCTGATAAATGTGTATTGCAGGTGGCCATGGCTGGCTGGCTGCGGGCCAGCTGGAGCTACTGCTCTATCTCCATTGCCAGGCAAGGTTGTCACGCCCTGCCCAAATGTATGGTAATCCGCCGTTGCCCATACCCAGCCTTCATTATAGCACTGGTTTACTAGCTCTGCGAGCTGTCTAAAAGCCACGGTTCTGATTTACTGGATTTGTTGCAAGAGTCTAGCTTTTTCTTTGAGGTAATTTTTGAAATGCAGTCAGCTTCACTGTGCACTGAAAATTCGTTTGCCAATTGCTCAGTCATGCCATGGACAACTCTTTTTAGGTAGTCTGTAGAATGTAAAAAATATCATTCAGTAGTAAGTTTCAGTGATGTCTTTTCAGTTTTAGTTTTTTGGCTGAATAAGCTCAGAAGCACAAGGAAGTGTTCAACTCATAAACATGAAAAAGACAAGAAATGTATGTGTGGCAACTTGGTCCTACCTGTAAATATTAGCATCTGCTTCTGGAATCTAATAGGCAGTTGTGCCACTTAAATTATGTGTGTATAGCAAACATACTGCCTTCATGGGGCTTTTCTGGTTTGGGTTTTGGTTTTCTTAGGAGCGTCTCATTATTTAATCTTCTGTGAAGGCGTTCTGATTACTAGTAGCTGTATGGCAGGACCAGTGCATTTTTGACATTCTGATGATGAAACTGCAACAGCAAACAAAGTTTTCTGTGTGTGTTCATGCCAGCTTTCAGAGCTAAAGGGAATCTGGAAACTATAAACAAATATTTTCAGTGTTTTAAAATGAAACTTCCTGTTGCTTCTGTTAACAGCACTTAGGGGTCTGAGGATGAAAAACTCCTGGAGCTTTACTGACCGATAAAAATCAGACTTGAAATATACTTGTGTGCAGCTGAGGTGGTGATGGGGAGGAAGGAGTGTGTGTTAGTGTACGGTGTTAATTTTGTTAGCTGATACTAATTAGTACTCCTGATCACTGTGTGTTTGTGTTGCATGTCTCATGCCCTCAGTTGTGTCTGCTTTCTGTGCCTTTGAAATGCTTCAGTTTTTAAGAGATTGAAACCACTAGATGTGTGTTACGTTTCTGATCAGCCACAGGATATTTGGCCCAGATAAACCTGATCACTTCCTTCCATCCAGAATCTGTAAGACTGAAAGGATTGTGGAAGTTTCCTCTAATTAGTCTTCTGTCCTATGTCTTCTGACTCACAGGAGATGAAGAAAACAGCTGCCAGCTATCCCACTCTAGGAAGAGGGAAGAAGATCTTGGTGTGTCTAGTCCTTCTGGTTGTCTGTACTTCAAGTTATGGCTGTTGGCTAGTCTACCCTTTCTTAGATTTTCTTCCAGAATGAGCAGTTCTTGTGATAACTGCTGTGTTTGTGTCTGCTGCAGCTGCTCCTGGTTTGAGTAAAGTCAGCTTTGTTGTCTGGGGTTTAGTTTATTGGCTCATGGTTGGAGTGACAGTATTGACAGTCGTCTGCTGTTTGAGAAAACTCAATGTCAAGGTAAAGATGCTGAAGTGTCCTGGCTGTGGACCGTGGAAACGCAGTGGGCTACCTCTGGTTTCTTCTCAGAGATATTATTCTCATAATCATATGACTAATATTAAATTTTGTAGAATCCCATGTGTTTATTAACATGATTTTTAATAAATGGTTTCAGGGAATCTATACTTTTCAACTTCTTTTAATTTTTATAAAATACTTTTTTTCTCTGCAACTGCTGTTTCTCTCAGTGCTTTAGTTATCAAGCTGGTGGTAATCTTTTCTCAGATCCAGTGTTGTTGGTAGTCAGACTGTTGCCTGAATACTCCCACGGTATTTTCCTTCCCACAGTCAGAAATAAAGAACATTGCTGCCCTAATAAGCCTTTCTTTTGCTAGCTAACGAGTGAACTCGGCAACATGGATCACTTATAAAATATCCTCAGTTCAGTGCCGTTTGTGGAAAGAGAACTGAAAAAAAAAGTTGAACTGTAGAAAGCGCTTAGTTCTTGGTAAAAATACCTTGTTAAAAATAGCCAAAACCATTGGTCAGTCACATGCGTTCTGTTTGGCTCTAATTTGTGGCCTCTACTGGTATTCTGGACTTGTGGTCTTAAATAGAGCATTATAGAAAAAGACATTGCTTTTCATTTGCATTTTATATATAACATTTCTTTCTGCTTGTAGATTTGTTTGTAAATGCATCATAAACAGACAGCCCAGAATGAAGAAAGCAAGCAGGAGTGTTGGCTCAGTGCCCAAAGTGCCTGGAGTAAATAAAACTCAAACAACTGAAAAAGCCAAACCAGAAAACGGCTCCTCAGTGTCTGCAGTAACAAAACTCTCCAAAACTGGGACATCAGCATCTCTTTTGAAGGTAATAACCAATAGGATGTTCTGATTATTCGTATTTTTTTACCATAAAGCTTTAAAAAGAGCAGAATTTTAAGGCATGTCTTTATGCAGCTTAGGCTGGAGGTTTGTTATACGGGTAACTGGAGGGAATTTGGGTGGTTGTACAGCGCTGCCCAGGGTAACAGGACCTCGTGTGGCATTCATGTGGTATTTTTCATGTTGCAGTGTCTGATGTGATGGAAAGCAATATACTCTGCTGAACTTGGCTATCCTGCAAAAGGAGCAGGGTGGAAGTTGCGTTCTGATGGATGTTATTAGTGGTGTCACGTGTTATGCTTGAATGGTGTGTCAGTGACTAATGGGATTTGATAAGAGCTATTTATGCATGCTGAAAAAAGAACTAATGAGGTATTCAACATGAGAAACTTTCTGATATCAGTGATCCGTGTCAGGTCAGTGCAGCTGCATTCTTGTAGCTGTTTTGGCCTTTGCTTTCTGTGAAGTACTGCTCGCGCTGAATTTTCACAAGTTGATTCTTGCTCCAAAAACAAGTTCAAAGGTAGAGGTTTTCTCTTGTATTAGCAAAACAGGGCAGTAGATTTAGGAGCATATGGTTTTCAACAACCAAGAAAAATAAGACATACCGAGGTGTGCTGGTGTGGAGTTTTCACTTGGGAGCAAACACATCTGGGCTGGACAGATGGTATGAGCTGGCTCCATCTGCCTCCTGCTCCTGGCATGGACACACGGCTGGACCCACCTCTTTTTGCCTTTCTGCGGCCCAGTTTGCAGAGCTGTGGCGCTGCTGCTGCCCTGGAGCACATGAACAGAACAAGGAAAAGGGCTGGTGTCGGCAGCTGGGACCTGAACCACTGTCACCTGTGGAAATCCAGATCGGCCATTTAAATAACTGGCAAATAAAGACCTACAATTAAAGAAGTGGTGAGGGTTGAGGTTTTTCTGTAATAGCTATGCAGGATTACTGAAGTCAAAAGGTGTGTTCCCTTTCTCTCTTCTTGCTTTTCTTTTATGGTAGAATGGTTAATACTTTTGCTGATGAACTCGCAAGCCAGGTTTCAGCTAGATTTTCTCCCAGTGCCCTCACCTTTCCTCTGCCACCCAATGTATCTTGCAGTTTTCTTAACTTTAAATAATCTTTTGATGCTTGTTGATGTTACTTATTTTGTATTTCTAGAAAACACTCAAAGAATATGGAAACAAAATTCCTCTGTAGTTTAATTATCAAGTTTCTTATGTCATACCTCAGTGAGATAAAGGAGGAGGATGATCTAACACTCAAGAAATTTGACCCAATATGCTTTCACAATTTTACTTATATTAGTAACACTTCTGGCTATGTTTGGGTGTAGGATTAGAATTTGACAATCTGTATGTTTGAGGCACAGTGAAAATTTTTCTTTTAATTACTAAGACTTATCTTGGCTTAATGTTACAGCCAGGCTTACTCATACAGTTGGATATCTCTTACTTGTTAAGCTCTTGTGCCAACTATATGACTTAATAATAATGATGACTCTGTCTCTTACTTGTTAAGCTCTTGTTGTGCCAACTCTATGACTTAATAATAATGATGACTCTTACCTCCTGTGAGTGTTCCACACGTGTACAACAAAGTTAGTTGTTTGTATTTTTTTGACTTCCTGATGCTGGCAAATCACACTTCTGTAATTACTGGCTTGAAAGAAATACCCATAACAAGTTGTAGTGTTTTTAAAATAATTATTTGTAAGGCTTTGTATTTGCCCTTGTTGGTGGAGCATTTGGCACATTGTTTTCCTCATAGTGGTTGTATGATCTTCTCTTAGACATGATGAATTGGGGGGGAGTGGGGTGGGGGTGTATTATGAATTTCATTTAATATTCCTTGACCAAAAAAAGCTAGTGTTAAGTAACTTTAATTGCGACAGCTTACTAATTTATTCAGTTGTCAAAGTAAGTGTGCACATAGATACAGAAAACTTTGAGTTGGATATTGAATGAAAGACCACTATTAAGGAGTAGGAATACACACTTACAGAGCTGTAACAGTCTTAATCTAGTCAGTAATGAAGTTGCAAAATTGAAAATTGCTTTATGATTACAGTCTGGTTTTTTTTTCTATCCGTTTCATTTTATAACCAAGGGATAGTATTCAGCTTTGCATGGGCTTCTTTCACTACATATTGTTCCATAGATTTGTCCTTTTTTCATGGAGTTTTCAAAATGTGTAGACGAGGAGCCCAGGAAGAGACCCACCCTTCTGTACAGCTGAACACTTCCAGAGGTCGGGCTGTTCGTCTGCTTCAGGATGCCTTTTGGTCGGTTACTTCTTTGTGGGATTTAGGCTACCACTTTACCCAGGGCTTCTGTAAATGTTCAGTACCCACCACCATCCCTCCCCTCGATTATTCCAGCGGGTTAACTGCCAGCCGCTTCTGGTTTTTAATCTGTCAAAAAATACTCTGCAAATAACAGTATGATCTTATGTTTAAGATCATTATTTTGTGATGACTTCAGCTAATGAGCTTGTGATCATGCTAGCACTCACAACTGTAATTAGATGGCAGCTATTCTGCAAACAAATGAATTGCAAAATCCAGCGTCCCTGAAAAGCCAGGACTTGGACACCAACATTTGAATATTAAAAATTGGAATGTGTTTTCAGTATTCATGCGCCTGGGCTTCAGTGTTCTGTTTGCAAAAGGCAGGAACTTAATTACAGATTGTTGTGAAGTTTGGTGTTTGAAGCACTTGAGTGCCCCAACAGCAAGCATCAAAGAAAATCCCAGGTAGGAATAATTAGATATATAAAAATGGATTAGAATGAGGTGCTGTAAGTAGGATATACGTGTTGAGAAACTGAGATGAAATGAATTGTAAAGGTGACCATTCAAGTTTCATTGCACTGAAGGAAAGATGTAGGGGAAAACAGAATATGAATTATATAATTATAAAGTATGGGGTTTTTCTGTTATGTCTGGATGATCATTTCTAATTTTTCATATTCTAATGTAGGGTTTTTAATGCTAAGCAGGATTGCACTGTTTTCAGTAAATGGGAGAAACTGTTCTTCCTTGAGGAAAAAGTTGTTAAATAAACATACAGCATTGATTTTGCTTCCATTAAAAATATACGCTACAAAAATACTTGGATGTTTGAAGTCAAGAATAGTTGCCATTATGGAGTGTTAAGAAAAGAGCTGCTGGTTTGTAATTTTTCCAAAGCTTTGCTAAATAATTTTCTTTGCCAAGAGTATACTGTTACAGTTTTGAGAAACTGTTTACTAATTGGCTGCAGAGGAGGCAGTGCCTTCCAGTCTAGATGAGGCATAGTTTATGGGTAAGTCGGGAGAAGAATGGCTGTCTTGAATTCCTTTGTTCAGAAAAAAGATTGATGTCACAAAGCGTGTGTTTTATTTGTTTTTTTTTTTCCTTCAAGATGAGTCACATCTTGACCTATTTGGCTTGATAACATGTACTGGTAATGTAAGTGCCTAAAAGCTGCATCTGATTTCCCCACTCTTTCAGCAGGGTAAAAATGCTGACAGCTAACAGTCCATTTGAACTCTCACATTTGCCAGCTGATTGGCAGATTCAGTAGCAAAACAGAAGATCACTGGTTTTTTTTTTTCCTTCAAGATGAGTCACATCTTGACCTATTTGGCTTGATAACATGTACTGGTAATGTAAGTGCCTAAAAGCTGCATCTGATTTCCCCACTCTTTCAGCAGGGTAAAAATGCTGACAGCTAACAGTCCATTTGAACTCTCACATTTGCCAGCTGATTGGCAGATTCAGTAGCAAAACAGAAGATCACTGTTCCGTGCCCTTTTGTAATACCTTGGTTTAGGTTATAGCTGTATCACAAGGTCGTTTCCTCCCCCTCTACCCCCATGGCCACAAAATTAGGTTAGATTAGATATGAAATCTGATCAGATTACAGGTTAACGGAGGATTATCATGCAGGGGTTGTTTGTGCTCAGCTCTTCCCTCCCGCATGAGTAGTGTGGGCTTTGTTGATTTTGTAGCCCTCCAACATTCGGATTTTCCTGTTGGTCCTTGGGTTGCCTCTGCTGTTTTGCACAGCTGTGTGATGTAGCAGATCAAGGAGCTGATCTGGCTCCTGGGAGGAGGGAGCCCTTTGAAAAGGCTTCAGTTTACACAGCACAGTGTGTAAGCACATGGAGAAGAGCAGAATGGAACAACAGTGGCTTTTTCCTGGCAATAAAGAGAGCTTAGATGCACATCATACTAGACCCTTGGAGTAATGTGTTTTCTTCCAGCCTTTTATAAACCTTTTTAGAAGGCTATACCATTTCCTACATGATTCAATAAAAGCATTCTTGTCCTAGGGGACTTTACCCTTAAAAAATACCTATTTCTTTCTGTAAATTATCTGTATTTCGAACAACTGCATGCAGAACAAAGATGTTCTCTTCCCAAATGCCCCTTTGTTTTGCAGCTGCTCTTTGTAAATGACACACATCCCATCCATACCCTTCCCACAATGTTGTGATCAGCGTTCCTAACTGCTGATGTTTTGCACTTGTGAAAAGAAGCTATATGGAGTGGAGTGAGATGTGACTACTTTTTAATTAAGCAAGTGTACCTTCATTCTTAATGTATAGAATCGTAATGTCTGGCATATAGTTTTTAACATGAACATGTGTGGGAGCTGGAAGTTATAAACCTGCAGAATTTGAAGGTCATGATGTAAAGCAGGTGGTTAATTCCTGTGCTCTACCTTTTGGCTGGGATGCTGGTTGACACTTCAAATGTGTTATCCAGCTGACTAATACAGATACTCAAGGGATGCTGCTAACACAGCTGTTTTCTTTTAATTTTGCTTGCCCTTATAATGGAAAGAATATTTAGCATATTTTGATTGTTTTGCCATTTGAAAAACTGCATTTTAAAGAGTTGTAAATTCTGCTAATTAATACTTAAGAACTTAGAATAAAGCTAATTCTAGAAATATTGAAAAATGTGTTCTCTATCTGGGAATCTGGTTCTTGAGACTTCTGTGCTTACTGCTTTGTCACGTTCCTGGCAGCTGTTGTGGCTAACAGTAGTTTCAGAAATGATCATACGAGGTCAGACAAAGTCCATCAAACAAATATCCTGTCTCTGAGAGTGCCTATTAAAGAGCATGACAACAAGGCAAAGATACATGGTCAGGATGGCTTCCCCCCCCCCCCCCTAAATACAGCCCTAGTCTCTAGTGATTTGTAGCTTAGTATTTTGAGCTAGAAAAGGTATTTTATTAATATTGGGTTGATTTTTGTTGTTGTTTGGTTTGATCATTCTGTTGTGAACACATCCACCAGAAAATGCTTGATCACATTCTACTGAAGGACATCATGCAAACTTCCTAGTATTTGGTGGTTTAATTGTCATAGAATCACAGAATGGTTAGGGTTGGAAGGGAACTTAAAGATCATCTAGTTCCAACCCCCCTGCCATGGGCAGGGACATTGTCCTCATTTTTATGCTTAAATAAACTGTCATCAAAATTGAGAAGTGTTACTGTGTTGTGTTACTGTGATTACCTTTTTTTTTTTTTTTGGTATTGAAACGTTAATCATTTTGTCTGGGAGAGAGAAGACTCCGTTTCCATGGTCAGTCATATGTAAGAAGTTGAAGTTCAGTTTCAGTGTACCAGCTCTGCAGTGCAGTGCATTTATACTGTACAACATTCTTGCATAGACACCTGACAAGTCAAATGTGTACTTTTCAAACTGATGCAGTCTTTAACAGAAGAAATGTTGGCTATGCAGGCTTCTCAGCCAGCTGTCCTAAGGCAGCTTCCTGCCTTTCTTTCAGACTAAGAGTAATGATGACCTCTTAGCGGGGATGGCTGGTGGTGGTGGCGTGACAATGACCAACGGCGTCAAGGCAAAGAAGAGCACTTGTGTATCAACAGCATCTTCAGCTTCAGGGACGACCATGAACAGTCTGGAAAATAAACCCAAAACTATTGCAGGTAAATGGATATATTGATCCTTAAAGATGGGAGTTGGTTGGATTTTTATTTGTCTATTATATAGTGGGATTCAGGATGTGTAATGAAGCAGTCAGTAAGGCCACGATCAAATCAAACACCTCCTGTGCTCTTATCCTATTTTTTAGTAATGTAATTGCCTTTTTGGAGTGTGTTCCTCTTAATTTTTTCAGTACTGCTTATGCAACTACTATATAAAACTAGATAATTAATCTAGAGAATCATAGATTTGCCTAAAATAATTGAATTTGTCTAAAAAAAAAAAATCTATGCCACAAGCACTGAATCTGTAAAATGTGATCACTTGTTGCAGTCAACATTTTGGATGTTCTGTGTTGCTTTATAGAAAAAGTAGAGCTTTCAGGAACTGTTCAGAAAAGTGAAATCATTTAGTGTGTTATCAAGATGGATGGAAACACGTCTTACCTTCCTTTGCTGTGTTTTGGTTTCAGTAATGCTTGCAAAGCTGTAAAACCTGTGGAAATGAAGTAGTAGTGATCTATCCTCATCTTTATGAAATGAGATGAAAATACAAAAAAACCCTTAGCCTGCATGAATATGCAATTCATGATGTAAAAGCTTGCATTCAAATCTACTGAAAAATTTGAACTTGCAGGAATAGCACTGCTGCAGGTTTTGTACAATTTACCAGATGCTGTTGAAGACAAAAAAAAGAGAAGCTTGCAAATGTTAAACTTCAAGGTCTAACTCCATTTTCAAAATACTGGTAAAGCATAGCAATTGGTAAAGTGTGTAGCAATTAAAATATAACTGCGCTGATTCATGATCGAGGTTAAATGTTTGCTCTAAGCTTATTTTATGAAATATATTTACAAGTGTGATTCGGAAATACAACCACTGTATTGCCAATACAAAATACACAGTATTCGGTTATGGGTATTGTCTTTTAAATTCATGTTCCTAACTTTCAAAACACATACAGGTACAAGTTCCACAACTAAGCGTAGCACTTCATCTGGAACTAAAGAGTCAAGCTCTTCTAGAGAAAGAATACGTGATCGTTCTCGTTTAAGCCAGAGCAAAAAGCTGCCTTTGCCTGGACAGGGGACCAATGATACGGTACTGGCAAAACGCTCCCGTAGTCGCACCAATCCAGAGTCGGATATTCGGATGAGCAAGTCCAAATCAGACAATCAGATCAGTGACAAAGCTGCATTGGAAGCAAAGGTGAATGATCTTTTGACATTAGCAAAAAGTAAAGATGTGGAAATCTTGCATCTGAGGAATGAACTAAGGGATATGCGTGCTCAGCTGGGACTTAATGAAGACCAACTTGAAGGTGATGAAAAATCTGAAGAAAAAGAGGCCATTGTTGTCCATCAGCCAACTGATGTAGAGTCTACATTGCTACAGTTACAGGAGCAAAATACTGCCATCCGAGAAGAGCTCAACCAGCTGAAGAATGAGAATCGAATGTTAAAAGATAGACTAAATGCCTTAGGCTTTTCTTTGGAACAAAGGCTGGACAACTCTGAAAAACTCTTTGGCTATCAGTCGTTGAGTCCAGAGATTGCAGCTGGCAACCACAGCGATGGTGGTGGTACTCTGACATCTTCGGTGGAAGGTTCTGCTCCTGGATCAATGGAAGACTTGTTAAGTCAGGATGAAAACACGTTGATGGACAACCAACATAGTAATTCCATGGATAACTTAGACAGTGAGTGCAGTGAAGTTTATCAGCCACTGACATCAAGCGATGATGCCTTAGATGCTCCATCATCTTCGGAGTCTGAAGGCGTACCGAGTATAGAAAGATCTAGAAAGGGAAGCAGTGGCAATGCCAGTGAAGTGTCCGTAGCTTGTCTGACAGAACGGATACATCAGATGGAAGAGAATCAGCACAGTACAGCCGAAGAGCTCCAAGCCACACTTCAAGAGCTTGCAGATTTGCAGCAAATAACGCAAGAGCTAAACAGTGAGAATGAAAGACTTGGAGAGGAAAAAGTCATCCTTATGGAATCTTTGTGCCAGCAAAGTGACAAGCTAGAACACTTCAGTCGTCAGATCGAGTATTTTCGGTCCCTTTTAGACGAACACCATATTTCCTATGTAATTGATGAAGATATGAAAAGCGGTCGCTACATGGAGCTGGAGCAGCGTTATATGGACCTTGCAGAGAACGCTCGGTTTGAGCGAGAGCAGCTCTTGGGTGTTCAGCAGCACTTGAGCAACACTTTGAAGATGGCAGAACAAGACAACAAGGAGGCCCAGGAAATGATAGGGGCATTAAAAGAACGAAACCACCACATGGAACGGATTATTGAGTCAGAGCAGAAAAGCAAAACAGCAATAGCATCTACCTTAGAGGAGTATAAAGCCACAGTAGCCAGTGACCAGATCGAGATGAACAGGCTGAAAGCTCAGCTAGAGCATGAAAAGCAGAAAGTGGCTGAGTTGTATTCTATACACAATTCTGGAGATAAATCAGATATACAAGATTTGCTGGAGAGTGTCAGGTTGGATAAAGAAAAAGCAGAGACGTTGGCCAGTAGTCTGCAAGAAGAGCTGGCACACACTCGCAACGATGCCAATCGATTGCAAGATGCCATTGCTAAGGTAGAGTTTAAAACAAACTTGTATTTTAACATCTGGTATAGACCACGTCTTACTGTTGGTCACTGTAGTTTTTAGAAGTAAAGAATTAATTCTGAGGTTAATCAGATTGCAGTAGTGTAAGGATTGATTACTCCTCTAAACCTTTGTTATGAAAACAACAGAGGCCTTTTAGAAAATTATATGGATACATTCACAGGGTAACTTTTTTAAAAATACTGCTATTTAAACTCCACAACTTCTATCAAGGGGCAAACATAAGCAGTATTTAGTATACGGTATGAATTTTGTGCTTAAATTGTATGTCTTCTGCAAGAGTTTTGGGTTAGTGCCAAACTGGTTGAAGAGGGTTGTCACTGAGAAAGTATTGGGAGTCAAAGTTTGTAGTGATAACCCAGCTGTTGGTGACTTGTGGGACCTTTTACAGGTGTTGAGAGCATATTTTGAGGTTTCAGTTTGTTCAAGTTAACTTAGAATAAATTAATGATAAAGAAAACAGAAATCTCTTTTTCCCAGTCAAGAAAGGACTGATTTGGAGTTAGAGAATTTACCGAATTTAATTTAATTTACTGAATACATATTTTAGTTTTAAATGAAAAAAAAAAAAAAACAAACCAAAAAAAAAACCCCAAACCAAACACCAACAACATTTTGATAAGTTATTAAACAAGTATTATTAAATATGGCAAATACAAACAGTTGTTTTACTAATGATCCATCCAGGTGCAGCTTGTGTGTTGGCTGGGTTTTGGATCAAAATGGTTTTTTTCTAGTTCTAGAACAGCTATTTTGACTCAGACACAACTAATTTATCTAGTAGATATGTCTAGTAAAAGGGTTTACCATAATTTAATATAAAAATAAGAATCATAAAAGTTATTTAGTAACTGTAAGTATGTATTTAAAGGTATATCTTCTGATGAGAAAATTTGTGCCGAATTTAATGTCTGAACTATATATTAGTTGCAAATCACCATGTTAGTCATGATCACCAGCCAGTTAGAATCAACCTTAGTTTGGGAGGGGAAAAAAACCAATCTAATTTTAATAATTCAAGTTAGGTAGTGCTATTAAAATAAATACTGAAACAGATGATTGAAAGCAGGGCATTTAGTCTATTAAAACTGGTGCCTGACTGTGTTGACCCACCCTAAGCCATGACCTAATTTCTCTTGTTTTTCTGACAGCCTGTTTTTGCTGGTGCCTTGATGGTACTGTGCCTCTCAGCTTGTTACTTAGGTTGTGGTTTCATGAGGCAGGATAAAATAGTCTGAAAGGGAGAAGTTTACTACGTCTTCCTTTCCCTGGGCTTTTTTGAGTTTGTTTTTAGGTGTTTTTTTTTTTTAATTCAGTTCAATAGCTTATAGAACTCTTCTGGGAACCACTTTAACACATCTCACACACAAATGTGAATCCTGCTACTTGGTTAAGGAAATGCATCATCTCACAGCTCCACCAAGCACTAAAATAGATGCAGGGAAGAGACAGGCTTTGTTTTTTGGCAAGAGAAAGAAAAGGTAAAGCGTTTCCCCCACTGCTGCCTCCTTTTTCCTCTGCAGCTCAATGTTAAATTGGATCAGCTGCTCAGGAAGACCCAGTCTGGGTACTGTGGTACAGCTGCTTCACTTGAATAGAGCATACTGCTGTAAGGGTAGTTGTGGAACACTCAAACATTCAGCTTGGGAATAAAAGAGTTTAACTCTCGCTTGGGAAAACAGTTGCACTAGGACAATATGTTTTTAAAGGCTAACACTTGACTTCTTGTCCCATACTTCTTTTATGGTTGCAGAAATTTATTTTAAGTACAGCAGTTACAACTCTAGAAGTGTGTTTTAAAATACAACCAATTTAGTTATGATAAGATATGTTCTCTTTCAGGTTGAAGATGAATACAGAGTGTTTCAAGAAGAAGTCAAGAAACAAATTGAGGATCTCAATGTGACTCTAGAAAAACTTCGGACAGAACTAGATGAAAAAGAGACTGAGAGAAGTGACATGAAAGAAACTATCTTTGAGTTGGAGGATGAAGTAGAGCAGCACCGTGCTGTGAAGCTTCATGACAATCTCATCATATCTGATTTGGAGAGTAAGTGCTACACGTTTCTCCTGTGAGAGAAATGATAATTTAAGAACAGCTGAAGTAGAACACTGTAATAGTGAAAATATTTTCACTTGGCTTTTGTATGTCTGAATTCAAGTCAGACTGGGCTTTGCAGAACCCTTTAACGCTAGGGGAAAAAATTCAAGTTGGCTTTGCTTTTCCAGTCCTGGTAGTAGTTGGTGTGGGAATGAAAACCTGTGAATTGAGAGTAAACATCACATCTGATAATGCTGTTTTCAAAGTAATTGTATGTGTGTAATTTCAGTGTAATTACAGACTTAATAGCATACTCCTTGTGTATTTGGGAGACTGGATGATTGATTTAGTGTTTGGGTGGTATTTTTTTTTTTAAGAATGCTCTCCTTCAAGTGCCCAAATATTAGGAGTTACTGGATAGCTTGAGAATGGTCATAATTAATGATTTCTCCCATCCTGAAGAAAGGTGTTTTTAGCAGAGAAATGGGTGAATGGAGGCCCTGAAAGTTACAGGTGTTAGAGCTGACTTGGCAAAATGGGTGTATTATATACATTTCTGTGTAGATTTGCTCAAGTCATGAAACTGATCTGTGAACCCAAAAATTAATCTCATGAACTTCAAGCAAGATAGAATAAAACTTTATCTGTTGTCCCTTACCACCATGCAAAAAATGGTTGGGGCTTATAATGAAATTCATGTTTATTGTGTACTTGTCTAGCTCTTTGTGCCTTAGTTCCCCCTCTGATCTCCAAGATCTGCTCAGACATTCCTACCACAGGCTGGAATTCTGCAATTTGTCTCCATCTAAATAAGAACTTGGGCAACTGTACCCTGGCAAACTGTATTTGCACTGTGCTACTTAACAGAATTCAAATATCTACTGTTCTTCCATGTTACAAAGACTCAGTGAGATTGCAAAAAACTCAAAGCATGATCCATGTTAACAGTAAGGGAAATAAATATTCATAGAAGGAATTTTAAATTGGTCTGCTATCAAGAAAAAGTAGTGTCTTAAGCAAGCTAAATTGTCTGCTCAACTGAAGCTCGGTGTCTTCAGACATGTGGCTGTCGGCTTGGATTCCCTGAGCACCCCGTCTTTATCTTGAAAGGCAATTGCAGTTTCTCTTTACAAAATTGTTTTAGGTTTTTATTCTGCATTTTTTTTCCCCCTCTTTCTGTTCCAAAGCCAAAACCAGACATATACTTGGGAGCAGGAGCTGAGGCACATGGTCAGTGGCAGTGGCTTTGTTCCTGAAGTGATTTTGTAGCAAAGTTGAATGCCTTGCTATTTGCGTTGTTTTGTCCATTACCCAAAATACATTCGTACAGAAAACAGCACCGCAGTCAAGTAAGCATTTGGGTACCTGTCTGCTAACACCTGATTACAAGGCAGCTTTAATTTTTAGGTGCTTGATTATCAGATATTTCACTTAAACTGGTGAAAATTCAAGCAGAGAAATTGTCAGTAAAAAATGCAACAGTGTTTGTTACTCATTGCTCTTGAAATAATTTGGAAAATTTAACTCTGCTACTGATGTCCTGGTGTGATCCTTCAGGGGAGAAAATCACTGTCCTAGTTATAGTCAGGAAGAAGAGTGTCATCTAGTGGCCGTAAGAAAGGATGACACCCGATAAATAGTATAAACTTAAAAAAAAAATCTTTCTCCAGTCTCTTTAAAACTCTGTTCATTATGGGTTCATAATTAAACCTCATACAAGAGTTTCTTCGTGGAAGCCTCTAAGTAGTGGCAGCAAAGAACAGCATCTTGGAAATCTGGGACTTGGAGATGGTACATACAACATATAAAAGACAGTTTTAATATTAAAGTGCCAGAAAAGCACATCTTGGTAGAAGTAATTTATTGTGTGCTGGTCAGACTTTTGGTCAGTTCTGGTATTCTGTCAGCCTGTGCTTTTAAATGTGGTGAATTTAGTGTAGGTATTATAAAGCACTAGGTAGAAGAACAATGCTTTTTCAGCCTAAATAAGCAAGTGTAATAAAGATCCCCAAAGATTTTCTTTAGTGAACTTTTATTTTAGATTTTAAAATATGAGGAAATCTAACCCATCCCTTAAGGAGAGGATTTGCCTAACAGGAAAGTTACTGGGTGAATGAAAGTGACGGCAAGACAGCTGATAAATGACAAGGGAATCCGGGTAACTACAGGCCGGTCAGTCTGATTCTGAGAGGGATCTAGACAGCAGTTGTCAAAGCAAATGTATGCATTACCATATTTAGGCCTTTTCTACCATAGTGTTGGGAAAGTCGGTTGG
This sequence comes from Eurypyga helias, assembly GCF_000690775.1. Classification (NCBI taxonomy): domain Eukaryota; kingdom Metazoa; phylum Chordata; class Aves; order Eurypygiformes; family Eurypygidae; genus Eurypyga; species Eurypyga helias. The sequence goes on from NW_010263013.1 coordinate 27,715, forward strand.
ATGTTAGTTTTCTGTTAGTAGTGTTTTGAGGTTTTTTTGGGTTGTGTTGGACCCATGACAAATTCAGCTTGCTTGCTGTGTAGGCCTGTTGTCTGACAGTGGTGAGCTCAAATGCAAGATTGCCTGAGCTTTGGTAGATTTGTAACCAGTGCCTCTTCCTTATAGAAAGAAGCTATGATTCTTAAATTAGCTATGGTGCGGGCACTACTCTGTGTAGATGTGATTATACTGGGATAGGCATTTCTATGTTGAAAATGGAAATGTGATTGTAGTGTAAAGCACACCAGTGTAGCTAGTACAAAAACTGAAAATGCCCATTGTGGATTTGCCTGTGTTGGGATTACTTGATTTAGTGTTGCTTGTCTGGAATTGTCATGTTTTGAAACTACTATGCATATCTGAATATTGTAAGACATTTTTTCATTCTTTCCCTGCCCCCGAGAGACTATTGAAATTAAACGATTGAATGTTAAAACTCATTTTTATTTCACAGTGATACATTTTAACCACTAATCATAATCAGTAAGAGTTACAGATACAGAATACAGTGATACTTTTTTCTCTGGCAGCCTTGCAAAATTCAGATATCATCTTAGTTTCTTCCTCCCACCTCCACCCTAGTTGTAATGTTTTTCTTTACCATTTGTAGTCTGTGTTTCCTATAATTTATTTTTCTACATTTTAAAAAACAAGGCCTTGTCAAGCTGTGATTTAAATCAGTATCATTTTGTAAAATACAGACATAATTGAATCCTGCAGTAAAACACAAGCAGCTTGCTGACTTGCCAGTTTTGATTATCCTATTCATTCATCAGAATGGTCTCCTTCTTTTTCACTTATCCTAAACAAGTTACTTTTCCTTTTATCTCAGTCCTCTTTTTTGTCTGTGCTCCTTGAAAGGAGGAGACTGGGTAATGGTAGAAGTACCCACCATACTGAAAATTGCAGTACATACAGGTGGAAAGGGTTTGTGTGTGTTAGAGAAGAATTGTGCAGGTTGTGAGGATGCAGAAAGGAGGAATACCACAGGGCGGGAGTACAGAGAATTGCTGCCTATGTACCTGTTTTGACTACTTGAATTTTCAGGCTGTAATTGGTGACACAGTGCTGAGAAATGATTTCAGGCTATAAGAGTTGAAATCACTTATCTTAGTCTTAATTTCTCACTACGTTTCAAATTCAGTTGCAATTTGGTCGTTCTCTTCAGGGGTTTTTGTTGCTTTTTTTTTTTTTTTATCTTTTCAATTGAATGGGAGAGAAGACTGTTTCCAACAACTGCAGTAAAGTGCTCTGTATTGTTTATAGTAACTGCAAAATACTCAGACCATTGTGTTTTACTTCAAAGCATAAATACACTAAAACTTAATGGTGCATTTCATATCTCACAAAAGCTCAAAACAATGGCATTACACAAGCTTTAAGTTTTGGATGCATTTATAGTTTCTGGTGTGTGGTTATTTTTAGATGAACTGTAGCTTGCTTTGGGTAGTAGAACAAAATGTATTTTTAAAAACACACTTTCTTTGAACTGTCTTTACAAGAGAAAATGGTCACCCACTACGTTTTGTTTCAGAATGCTACTGGAAGCTGTTCAGGGTACATTGACTTGCTGTCACTGTTGAAAGTTACTTAATTTGCAGCAGGTTTTTTTTAGCATGTGTTTAAAGGAAAAAAGGATGGCAAGGGGGAGCGACTTTTATAACTTTGACCTAAAGCTGGAATCTCCGTGCTGACTTTAGGCCAAACAAGTTGTGTATACAGAAACAAGCTAAAGATTGGAGGGCTTTGCTTAAGTATCAGGGTATCATGAGATTTGAGTGGCCCGTGCTGCTAGGCTTATCTTCAAAGCTTAAAGATCAGTTGGATGCTTCTTAAAATGTGCAGCAATCTAAGGAGGAGATAAATACAGAAATACCTGTCTAATTTTAGTGTTTCAGCTTTTTCAAGCCTGAAACGTTACTGTGTTTTTAGGCCGACTGAGGTTTATATCATTCTTGTAAAGAAATTACTGTGGCATTAAATGCCTCTCTACATAGGATTGTTGAGGCAAAACTCAAGAATATCTTCTGATGAAGAAAGCAAAAGGAATCCCATAGCTGAAAAAATGAAATGTGTTCATGACACAGTTGAGGCTCCTGAACATACGCATCAGCATATGTCAGCTTAGATCTGTTCTTAGTCTTTGTCACATCTGATTTAAACATTTGTGAAATACTTACTGTTTTCCATTTAGCCTGCCACAGCCTTATTTTGATTGTTAGGAAAAGCCTTCTGAGGAAAGACCAGGTGTCACGAAGGTATAGGCTTACTTGGGCGGACATTGGTAGGTATTGGTAGAACAAGTGAGTTCGAATAACCCTGGTTTAATGATTTTCCTGAGGCCTGATACCTGTGTAAAAGCACTGGAAAGGTTTTTTTTCATGTTAGAAAACGAGCGCCACAGAATTTCACTGTATCAGTGTTTGTATGAACATATGTACCTATCTTCTGGCTATTCTAACATTTACTATGCAGTTCCATAGTTTTGTGGGGTTTTTTTTTGTTTGTTTGTTTGGTTTTTTTTTTTTTTTTTTTTTTTTTTTGGCCAAGGTTTTGTGTTCTGAACTGCCTAATCATATTAGGCACCTTCAGACTTTTTGTGGAAAAAGCACTGATTATATAGAGGAAAAATATATGTTTCCGGCAGGTCTTGAAATAGTGAACCTGAACAGAAGGATGCATTCAGTCAGTTGGCCCATCATTTTTACAGTTTACATGATGCTGTAGAAATAAAACATCCTAGAATGCAAGGATCAGTGGAGTGACACACCGCTTAGAAATTTATGCTGTGTTCTTCATTAGTTGCTTAGCTGTAAGAATGGAGTAATCAATCACACTGTCCTTGTTTATTGAATAAAGTAACAACTGAGTAATAATTGCAGTAGCCAGTCTGTCAGACGCCGCATGAGGAGCTGATGGTGATCAAGCTCTATACCCTTTTGTATAGCTGCTGACAGATTTAGGGGGCCATCTCTTTCATAACATGATCTCAAGACTGTTTGTCCATTTGCTGTAAATATAGCTTGCTTTAACTTCAAACAGCAGCTTGATAGACAAGAATGTAAGATTCTTGTGGACACGAGTAGCATTTTAGCCCCGTTGAAGGCATGGCTGTGCGTGTTGTGTCAGCTGCTTTGTGGCACGGAGTAAACTGAATGTGTAGCTGCAGCTTACGTTTGAAGAGAGGAAAACCCCAGATATCCATGTTTTTGGGATCCTTCCATGTTAAATTCCCTACCTTGTTTTATTTGGTCTTTGTTATTGCTTTGTCATTTTAATACTGTGAAGGATAGAGAAGAGACTGGGATTTGTGTAAGAAGTGAGTTTGCTGATGCTGTTCCCCTCACCAGTCACAGAGAGAAGTATGTACCTATTGGCCCTTTCTGTCCAGTTACTTCTGCTCATACTGTTTTTCCCAGACAGCTTTGGTTATAAAAATGTATTATCTGAGTAAGTTTTTAAAAGCTTTTGCAGGTTTTTTCAGTTACTGTTTTTTAAGTAAATAGATCCCTGATGAAGATATTACAGAGAATTTGATTTTCTTTCCAGATACAGTTAAAAAACTTCAGGACCAAAAGCATGACATGGAAAGAGAGATAAAGAATCTTCACAGGAGACTCCGGGTAGGTTAAAACCTAAAAACTCCATAAATTCTGAACTCTGAATGTCATAAGACCTGGATGTGAAATTGTGAAATGGTATTAGAGGTGTAATACCATTAAAATAATAATTTCTGAGAGACAGGCATTATATGAGAATATATTTGCTAACCTACAGACACTAAAGAATTAACTTCTGAAAAATTCTCAGTGTCACGAAGATATGGAGTTAGGCTTAGGAGAAAATGCTCCTGTGTCTGCTGATGCGTAGTTTAATATTAATTTTTTCCTCCCCTCCACTTTGAACATTATCTTTGTTTCTAGAAAAGAAATCAATGAGCTTGGAAGCCTAGTTATTTCTAGGAAAGCTTCTTCAGTGTAACCTATAAGTTAGGTTGTACCTAATGCCAGAGTTGGGTGCCTTTACCATTCCTGTAACAGCACAGGGAAGCTAAGAATAATGACAACTTTTATATTTGATTTCAAAATTCCTGCTAAAAAAATGTTTGCTTACAGGAGGAGTCAGCAGAATGGCGTCAGTTCCAGGCTGATCTACAGACTGCAGTGGTTATAGCAAATGATATAAAGTCTGAGGCCCAGGAAGAGATTGGAGACCTGAAGCGTAGATTACACGAAGCTCAGGAGAAAAATGAGAAGCTCACTAAAGAGTTGGAGGAAATAAAGTCACGCAAGTATGCAAAAGGCAACAGGGATATTGTCTCTTTTGTATGGGGGGTGTACTTTTGGAAATCTGGTGTCTTAGCTATTACTGACACACCGGAAGTTCATAAATCCTCACACTTTGAGGATATGTATTTCAACAAGGTATTTTGTACAGAATTTCTGGGGTCAAAATAGGTAAACTTCCAAGAACAATATTTGTTTCTTTATGCTGCGTACTTGGTCTGTCCGAGAATGTTCAGTTTGGCACTTTTGCAAAACCAGGTTGAAGTGGAGGGGGTTTCCCACTTAACGCCTGGACATGATTTAACTTCCCTTAGTGTGGAAAAACAAGCAGGGTTGGCTTTTCTGTACCGTCATTAATACTACTTATTAGCATCCAAGGCTTTGGGTACGGTTAAAAACACAGCTGGATTTTTACCTGAGAAGAAACCTTCATCTACTTCCTCATATGTTTTGTACTGTTTTCTTTCCACTGATAATTATTTCTGGGAATAATTAGAGATGCTTTGTGCATAAAGCATTTTTAATAAAAATAATTCAAACTGTGATGCGTTGTGGCTTGAATTAGGTGCTACAGATGTTTAGAAATTGAGTTCCTGTCTTTCAGAAGTATTGAAGTCCTCAAATCTGTAGAATAGGAGCATCTTGGACAGCACTGTTTGAATTCTGACTACGTTGTCTCCAGGGGTTGAATACACGTATAGCTTACAATTACAGTAGTGACGTTTATGATGTTATGTATTAAACAATTTTTTTCCGCATGGATGGGCATTTTATGCGTTACACGTAGCCCAGCATCCAGTAGGATATGAGATAATGCAGGCTATGGATCTTGGGGAAAAGCTGATGCTAGGAAGAGCAGATTGGTGACACTGAAAATGGAAAATTATCTGGATGGATGAGTGGTGGGTGTAAGGCATCTTATCTGAGCTAAGATCATCAGCATAAGTAATGTGACCAATTCTTACTAATAGGTTTCAGCCAGAATTGTAATTGTTCAGTTACTGCTTGCAGGTGAACCTTTGAGGTTACAGTTACACTTTGGAAGGTAGAACTGGCTTGCTGATTCCAGTCAGTGTATTCGTTGCTCTCTATACACAACCATCTTTTGACATTTGATTCACTGCAAAGAGCAAAGAGGCAACCAAATCAGATTCCTTGGAAGTGACGTAGCTGCTGTATTGGAGGGAAGGTGTTAGGAAAGTCTGTTACAGTGTCTGAAGCAAAAATCAATGTTTAAATATTACAGACCGTAGAAAATAGGTTGCTTCAAACAATTGTTGTCTTGTGAGTGACACTGAATACAATAACCACCATAAATGTTCTGCACTAAATATCTATATTTTTTTAAATGGATTCATATGCTGCCTAAAGATGATGCCAGGGGTTTATTCCTACCTCCTTAGTATTCTTTGAAATTGTTTTCTGTTTATGCAGGTGGAAAAAAAAATCTCCACTCTGAGACGATTATTTTCATGTGAAATGGTGAAATCCTTAAAACTCGATTTTTTTCCCGTCTGTGTGTGTGTGAGAAAGGGGAGCAGGAATTAAGCCTTAAATCATGTATTGATTTGTTAGGCTTTTCACCTGGTGCTTAAGCTCTCTTGCTGACACACAGTAAGAACTTACAGTGATAATTTAGGTTGATAACCTATTTCTAAATTACAGTGGAAAGAAAACTGGTTTAATGTAATGACCAATTTGGATCATAGATTTTAATTTGCCTGCCAATTTGTGTTGATTTTTTTTAAATTGCCTGTTAAAATGTTTTTTAAATGCCTTAAATGGGCTGCATATTGATTTCAGGCAGGAAGAGGAACGTGGTCGAGTATACAATTACATGAATGCTGTAGAGAGAGATTTGGCAGCTCTGAGACAAGGAATGGGCCTGAGTCGCAGATCATCCACGTCCTCAGAGCCAACTCCTACTGTAAAAACACTCATCAAGTCATTTGACAGTGCCTCCCAAGGTAATTATTTTCCACCAGTGAGTAGCTGTGCCAAGTTATGATTTTGCATATGTTGATACGGACACTTTGAAAGGCTTAGCCAATGCAAAGGTAAGTTATTTTATTGTACAGTCATGTCCTATAAGTGATGGCTGAAATGAACCAAGATAAACTAGATTGCACAACAAATCATTCACTGCAGTTAAGTGAAAGCATCCTTCTTTTTGTCTTGTCTCTCTTTTTCCTTAACTGTCGCGTTGCCAATGACTCATATGCTGGATGCTTTGATTCAGTGCTCCCATGTATTAGAAATACATAAACACATATTACATATATAATTATAGCTGGAAGCAGAGCTGATTTCAGCCTGACTATTAGAATGTGAGTTAATGTGCCAGATCAAGCATTCTAAAGGCCATGTAATAGCTAGAGCTGAGTTGGTTTCTTTTTAATAACTTAAATTCTTACAGTCACGGTGCCGATGAAGGTTAAAAATAACATCTAGCCTTATCGCCTATGAAAAGATAACGGGAATATTTTCTAAAATGGAAGGGATCTCACTGTTGATACAATGGACTTCACTATAATTCTGGTTGTGGAAACAGGTGCTGTTGTTGTTCCCTGTAGATGAGCAGAATAAGGAATCCAAGTAACCATCCTGATATGAGAAACACTTAGGGTTTAGCTTTGACTGCGTATGGGTTTTTTGACCTTGTGTGGATTCAAGTACTTCCCTTGCCACATCTTTGGGTTTTGAATTTCAATTAATGTCCCTCTAAGTCTCTGATGTAAAAAGGCTTGGCCTGAAGTAGCTGGTCTTACCAGAGGCACTTCCAGTACTGTACTGAGCATGGCAAACCTACTTTTAATTGCTTATGACCTGAAAATATTTTAAGGTATAGAAGCATCTCTGTATTACTTGGCAGTTCTGTAAATGGTTCTATTGCCATGTTTGTTCTCTTTTTTCTTAGGTATTTACAGGATTTTACTTTCCTAGTGTTGATTTAGAAGGTTTTTTTATTTGCTACTGGATAAAGTTCCTTTCTTGCCAGAGTTGGTTTGGTAAAATGATAAATCTCCTATGCCTTTTTAATCTTTTGTTTCAAGCTAATATCCGCATTCTTCCTTGGCATTTATGTCTAATGATTCTGTTAAATAATCAGATGACTGATTAACCAATTTGTATTGGTCTGGTTTTGTACATTTCTAAACATGCTATTTGTTTAATCCCAAAATTTCAGGGATATATCATCTTATACCTGTGGACTTTGGGGAATTAGAAAGGAGAAGGTGATACAGATATTTTTTCTTGTCTTACTGGCAGACCTAGGAGCCTGCTGCCATCTCACTAATTATCTGGAGATCAGAGAACTAGTAATACCATCATTTACATCTGCCAGTATAATAGTATCCTGCACCTTAGCCTGGTCCACCTCCGGTAAACATGTTTTTACCATGGATGATATTCATGATTCAAGACAGAAAATGAATGCAATTACGGAGGAGTAGATGTGTAGGCATACTTTAAAATGACTTTGCAGTCAGTTGCTAATTGAAATTCTGAAAGACGTGATCTGGTAAAACTAGTAATGTAAAGTACAAGGCGAGAGTTCGCTCTAACTGCCTGTCTCCTGTTTCACTGCAAAACTACAGTGCTCACAATGGCTACCTTTCTGTGTTTCTGCTAGTTCCAAGCCCTGCTGCTGCCACAATTCCTCGCACTCCCCTGAGCCCAAGTCCCATGAAAACTCCCCCGGCTGCTGCTGTATCCCCAATGCAGGTAAGTGGCTTTTGACTGCACTGAATCCTTCTTTGTGAAGAAGAGCATGTGAAACTACAGGTGGAAACATACAAATGTTGGCTGACTTTGTGGGGAAATAATGATAAAATGTTGCCTCAAGTAGGTGATTACTGTAATGTTCAGTCTTAACAACTGAGAACTGTGTTGTAAATGCAAGATTTGGAATAATTTGGAAGTTCTTGTTAAATATTCCCAACCATTACTGTTCCTGTGCTACTGAGAAGCATGAGACAAATTTTATCTGCATTCCTTAGAGTTGCTGTTGGTCAGTTCTTAGTCCTGTGCCTGGCACAGTAATCCCCTTCAGGCAGTGGATGGAGATCTGTGCAGAATCTGTCAGCAGCCATCAGTGTAAATGTATCTCACGTTGCATGGGCTTTCGATACCGGACCTGACCAGAGAGGACTGAAATAACGGTGAATGGATGATCTTTGTCATTTTGTACTGGCTGAGTTTGGCCAGTCGGTGATTGTACTGTGTGTTTTGTCCTGTCCCTGCTGGAGCTTTGTCCATTTGTTCAGCTGCTACAGCAGCCCAGGTGCACTGATTGCATCAGCAGCACTCTAATGCTCGGCTTTATAGATCATTGCTGGTTTTATCATCTCACTGCTTTGCATGAAGTGAGATTTCTGCAAAAGCCAGCAAGTTTAAGGACAAAGCAGATGGGACCATATTCACAAAGAAAAGAAAAATCAAAGGATGTACTGAGTTCTGACTCCTTTAAGATCAGTGATTCTTATCTTGCCTTCAAGATACTGCTAACCAGCAGTACCAAAACTTGATTCTTACTGTAGGCCAGCATGATGTTTTGGTAAGAAGTCCTCTCTGTGTGAACCGAAGGGTCTTTATCCATATTGACTGCTAGTGCTCAAGGGACAATACCTGGAACAGACTGACTGTTTTTCTGTGCTCAGACTAGTGCAGCTTTTATTCCGTTAAGAGTGGATTTCATGAAACAAATAGGTAGCCTCAAAGCAAAGAGAAAGAATTAAATGGTTTTTGTGAGAGCTTCTGCTACTTCCTATGGCCCTATCACTCTTGACAGCAGTTTTCTGAAGTAGTTAAACATGACACTTTCTCTGACTTTGTTCCTATGCCTTGTTGCTGTTGATCTGTCTTTGCATTTCTGTTTATTTCTGTGCTGTTGTAGGAAGAGGCAGGCTTATTCTCGTGTTCTAAGAGGCTAGACCAGAACTTTGGCAGACAGAAGAGTTTTTGAGGGAGCCTAAGGCTTATTTCACTTTATTTATCTGTAAATTAACCATGAACCAAAGTAATCTCTTAGAGTACTGCAAGCCTGCTCAGGTTTACAGTGCTTGTTTGATGTTCTCTATCTGCCAGAATTATTTGAATTTTGAATTCAGCTTCTGGTATAGAACCAAGTAATTAACAGCTGGATACTCATTAGTGGGAAACATTGCCTGAGAAACAAAGGGGAGGGCATGTAAATGAAAACAACTCCTATTGTCCTTTTGAAGATAGGTGGTTTTCTTGAAATCATTTGTAATTATCCAGAAGGCAACTGGGGTTTGTGACCTCAATTATGAAAATTTTATTTAAAGACTATTTTCTGCTCAAGAGAGAAGGGGTTCAGGTTCAAAACCAATTTTAATCATCTTTTCTTTTTATTTATTTTCATATTACTCCTTTGTTCTTTACTGTTGTTCTGCACAAATTTTAAATATATTTTGTCTGTGGTTTTTGCTCTCTTGCAATTGAAAAGCAACATTTTAGTAAACAGCCACTATGTGAGTTGTCCTATCAGCTCCTGCCTTACAGAAGTCATCCAGGGTTTAAGATCTTGAGTAAAGGTGGAAGGGCTGATTTCTGTATGGGTGTAGCAGTGCTTATTATCATTAATCTCAGTTGCTTTTAAATGCTGTCACAGGGAAAACATTTACATGGGCACCTACTGAGAAATGGGCATAAACTTTGTTACTGTGAGAAGGTGGGTTGGTTGCAAAAGATTCTTCAAGTACAGATGCATCACCATGTGCCCTCTCCGAATTATGCGTATCACTTCATTTTGTGTTGGACTGTGTCATGCATTTCCTCAGTCTTGGGGAGGTTTTTCTTGCTTTGTTTGTTTTTCTTTAGGGTAATGTGTGTATGTATAAAGAGATACATTCTTGGTACGTTTTTGCAACTGAAAACAAACAAAGCAGCTCCTTTCTGGCTTCAGGTCCAAGCTTGCAGTGGAACATAGCTGTTATTTACCACAGCGCTTAGCAGTACTGCAGAACAATTTAGGAAGAGAGGTATGAAGAGAATGCTCTTCAGAATGTAAAAACCCTGCTGGGTTAGCCCAAAGCTTAACAGATCTGGTATGCCACCAAGAGTGACCAAAGCAGATGCTTAGGGAGGAGTAAGGACAGGGAAGCATACCTGCTGCTTTCCCTGGGTAGTTTCTTTTTCATAGCTGGAGGACTCTCTGCAGTAGATGAGCTTTCAGATACACCACTGATGTCCTGCTTTGCTTTGAACGTATAAGCTTTCAGGCTGCAAGGAATGCAGTCACAGACGTCCGTATCTTAACTACTTAATATGTGGAGAACTGTGTTTGTTTTGAAATTGCTGTGTTTAGGTGCATGGGCATAAGCTACTTTTTTTAAGTATATCTGAGGTGCCAAGTGATCAGGAATAGGTATCTGGTAGTGGTTGAAGGTCATGTTTGCTTCCATAGCTGACAACACATGGAAGGATGAAGAGTCAGAAGCAAAATATTTAGAGTTTTAGAAGTTAGTTAATTTTGCCATAGTTCTGCCTCAAATTTGGAGTGTCAGGTGTTCATCTTCTTTTTTTTGTCTCCCCTGTGTGTTGGTTCCTCTTGTGCAGTTGTTACTCATCTTATTAAAAAAAGATAAACCTGAGAAGAGTTGTAGCAGAAACTTTACCTTCAAATTAGGAATGGCTGTGAGAAAGTAACTATTGGTCTTAACATCTTTATCTGTTACAGTAATTGTTTTACACACACTACTACATAAAACATGTTGATTAACTCTGTGAACAATTTTCTTTATACACCCCATCAAAAGTGGTCCTTAAAGTTTCTAGCATTTTCTTCTGCTAGGCCTCAGTTTAGGATAAACAAGATGCAAAGTACCTGTAGTCATTTCTGTCCCATTAGCCGCCTCCCTGAAGGGCCTCAAAAGCATGCGATTCCTCCAAACTTGTGATGCTTCCGTTTACGTCTGAGAGGCTGGAACACTGGTGTAAGGGACAAATGGTGTTTAGCAGCTGAGTGAGTTTTAGAATGTATTTCTAGTTGAAGAAAAAGGGTGTTTATAAAGGGATCGGTAGGATCCATGTGTGTTTGCACCTCAGGTGTGTTTTGTAAGTGAAAATGAGGAATGGCTGATCAGCAAATTCAACAAAAGCTCAGTCAAGCAGAAAAGATTCTAACGCTTGTCAGGAAAAATTATTCTCCAGGAGAATTGTGCGCTATTACGTTACACAGATGTTGCCAAGTGGAGCTAGTTTTCCTCTAATTTGCTGTGTATTAGGTACTACGTTACTACTGGCAGTTGTAATAGCAAGGTACGTAACAAGGAACTAGCAGCAGGGAAGGTAAGCCCTGTCTGCAGTGTCAACAGGACCAGAAAGACAAACAGATCATCTTATAGGAAGGACCGGTACACAGCAAGTTATCAGTTGAGTAATACAGCCACTTTCTGACAATATCCGTAAAGGATGTTTGTTTTTAAGAGATATCCGGAAGCTGAGAAAGTGGTAAAAGGTGTATGGTTATCCAGCACCGTGCCTGCTCTGTACATACCTCTGTTTCCTGGCTGAGGTTGGGTACCGTGCTGTCTTTGTAACATCAATCCCAAAGCTACCCAAAATGAGAAAACAAGATGTTTCTCTTTTAACCCCATTATCTAACTCTATTATAGTGGCTTCATTTGTCGGGGAGGCTGAAGTTCTTCATGCTATGTTTTGGAGTTGGGTTGACTGTTGTTTTGTCCATTCGATTTCTAGCACGAAAGCGTAACTCTAGTTTGACTCTGTGACGAATAAGTAGCCCTGTAATCCTGCCTGTGCTACTGGATGCTGCGAAGAAGATACTGTAACTTTTTTTAATCACAATTTTGGATTTGTCTGTCTTGCCTACATGATTTGGCCCGAGAACCATCTGATCTTTATTATCTTACGCAGATAAGGCTCATTTAACCTTCTCATCTAATCTTGGGCCAGATGGAGAGCTGCAGGAGTTTTCAGGGTAAACATAATAGTGGACTGATTGTGATTAAACATAGGAGTCTAATAGAAAGGACAGGGTGAATAAAGAAGGTACTATAATTGGTGATAGGCTCTTTAGAGTGATTAATTTAAAACAACAATTGTGGATGGTCTTCCCTGAGTCTTCAGCAACTGCATATGCATTTCAGTAAGCGTACGGGTAATTATTGCATTGTACAGTTCAGTTGTGTGACATTAACGTGCTTATGTCAGTGCTATCCAGTGGGAAGCCTTGCGTTGCTAAATATTTTACTTAATACTTGAAAAAATCCATTTTGTAGCTAGTTTAGAGCAGAGCGGAAAATAAGGTGACCTTAGAAAGAAAAAAATACTTATATTTGTATTAAACCATGACAGTTACCTATGTGACAAATGGTTAACAGTGTTTCTTCAGCTGTTCACAGAGCATCTCAGTCAATAGGCAGGAACACAAGCTGTTCACATTCTGAATAAAAGTTCTTTTCAGTACGGTTTTTCTTAGCAGAGGGTAGTTCATCTCACTACACCAATACACCATTATCCTAGTTTTCCAAGAAGAGCCACAGGGCTGTAAAGGCATATGTTACTAACACAAATCAACACTAAAATCTTGGCTACATGTTAGAGGTTGTATCACTTTAAACAAACATATCAACTTTAACCAGAGCAGATCTGTACAAACAACATGTAACTCAGGTGAAAATTAATACAAATAACTGCAAGAGAATTCACAACCTTCGTTTGCAGCGTTGTTTGAGAAACAGGTTTAAGTCTGAAGCAGTGAAGGGTACAATATCGATGCACAGTGTGTGTGTATACATTCAGGTTGGCAAAAGCAACAGGTGAGGATGACGCGCCCTTCACGAAGTATTTTTGAAAGTTCTTTCATTTCGTTAGTTCTTTTACCTCGGTAATGATGTCATATCTGAGTTTTTAAAACTGATTCTGCAGTTCAGTATTTGTATGTTATCTTCAGATTGTTTGACACAAGTATCTTTCCATTTCAGAGGCATTCTATAAGTGGACCAATCTCAGCTTCGAAACCCCTGGCTACGCTGACAGACAAAAGACCAAGCTACGCTGAAATCCCTGTTCAAGGTGTTGATTAAGTTCATTTAAACTTTGTTTTTAGCAATGCTATTAATACTTTTTTCTTGTGTTTTATGTCATTGGGCATACAAAGTATTATCACAACATATGCTTTTAATTGCTATAATATTTTAATAGAATCATGGAATATTTCTGGTTCAAGTTACAGTTACTCATGTACATGGTGGTGTACTGTAATGATCTGGTTTTGACTTTTTTACAAACCCCATGATTGTATCCTGGTAACTCAGCGTTATTCTGACAGTTTTTAGTGTATGCATAAACTGAGGTCACTTGCAAAATCAAGGCAAGATGATTTCAGGGTTGTGTCTTGTAACCGTCTTCCAGATATTAAAAATACACACCTCTGGGTTTACATTATGTATTGTGTGTTTGGGTGGGGTGTTTTCCCCAAAATGAAGCAAGGATGATGCTTGGCATTGCACTGCATGTGAGTAAGAAAATGTAATCTTATTAAGTATTGAATCTTCAGGAGCCAGCTGAAAATACTGAATGGAATTAAACTGAGTGTTGATTTATCTGTTTCCCAATATTTCCCTGTCCTGTCAACTTTGTTTTGTCTCTCAAAACTGTTCACAATGTGCTCTTCCTGTGAGAATGAATGGCTATCATGTGTTGGGTGTAGCACTCTGATTTATGCCTGCTTTAGGGGTGGGTTTTTTTCATAGATGTTTCTCAAGATAATCCCCATATGACTCCAGGCTGAATATTTCCTCTAATTTGGTATTCCTGAGGTCTAATGCATTCTAAAGGGTTGGAGTTGGGTTTTTTTGTAGTACTTCATAATAGTCTGTATGTGCCAGATTTCCTTCTTGCTTTTGTTGAATGCATATTGAGGTTATTTGTACAATGCAGCTGGAGTTTAATTTTAGGAACTTGGGTATTTTTAGGAATATTGAAATGCCTTTCCAAGAAGATCGGTTAGGATTCTTTAATTGTTACAGAGTTCATGGGTAGCCATAGGCTTAAACACAAAAACAGTGGTATGCTTATATAGTTTTTCTGTTTTCATTATAGTCAGTTAATGTGGGAACAGGACTGCATTCCGATAGAGAATGTGCCAGACAGAATTCCTGTTCCAACTGTTTGTATTTTTAAAGTATCTTCATAGCAATGTGTGTTTCTTATGTCATGCTTTCACCTAATGAGTGAGATTTCACTTTTTTTAATCTGCATTCTTAATTTTCTTGGTTTTTTGTATTCAAATTACTGCCTTCTAAGTGTTTCTATGTAGGAGTATGTTAATCTTTTTTGTACAGTTGAAAGGTTTCATTTGAAGGAAGATTTCAATAATAGATTTGATGCTGCAGAAAATCAATTTTGTGGCAGTTTGATCTTACTCATTGACAGTAGATGGAACTAATCTTTCAAAAAAACATGCTTTTGACCCCACTGCATGGTAAAAAAAAAAAAGGCATGTTTTTATTTAAAAAATAAGAAACCCAACAAAACAAACTGGAAGGGGGGAGGAATCACATGAGGGACCATGCAGTCTGTTCTACCAACCACATACATTGTGAATGGCATATTGAATATTTTTGGCCATGTGCTAAATGGGGATTCCTTGCTCAGTCTTTTGGTTCAACAATTCATTTTTTATAGACCAGGACAAGTAGATTAGTAAGAGGCCCTAGGGAAAAAGGATTAAGAAGGTCTTGATGTATTCATAGTGAACCTTATTGGCAATGAGCAAATTTAGGCCTTCTTTCATACAGATAAATCAGTTGCACTCACTAAAACAGCTGAACTCAGGCTCTGGTAGACAATATTCATGACTCATACCTAAATGTCTTACATTTAAGTTGAATCTTTGTTATTTATGTTCTCTCTTCTTTTTCTTTGTCCAGAACATTTGCTGAGAACATCCTCTACCAGCAGGCCAGCGTCTCTGCCAAGAGTACCCGCTATGGAAAGTGCCAAATCTATTTCTGGTAATATCACGTTTTTTAGGTGATTAATAAAATAGGGAACTCTCATTTCAACGCTGTACTTACAGGTCTACTTTATGTTTTCAAGAGACAACTTTGGTCTTCTGACCATCAAGCTCTTGTAAAAAAACCTCTCTTATTTGGTTATTTAGAATAGCTTGTTTTTCAGTGTTCAAATTTTCTATTGAAATATTTGGAGAAAGAAACAAGTCCAGTGGTAAAATAATATTCCATTTTATTGCATCATGTGGAACTGAAGAGGTTCTTATTTTAATTGCTCATCTAGTGTCCTTATTGTTGCATACAGAGACTTGCACCAACATATCAGGTGGATGAGTACGAATCATGCATATAATGGGCAATGTCTATACTGTCTTCCTTAGTATTACAAGTAATTTTGGTGTGCAAGGTATATGTGAGGAAAGAAACTGTTTCTGTCTGTTAATTTTTACTGCTTTGATAGAATCACAGGATCACAGAATGG
>NW_010263014.1:0-22776 GCF_000690775.1 Eurypyga helias
TCCGCCTTTCGGGGACGACGCGTCCCTCTGTGTTACTGCGGACTGATCTTCTGGGTGGAGGCGGTTTGTTTTTTGAGGGAAGAATCCCAGTTGGATCTCCTCTGTGTAATACTGGGACTAGGACTCTGCTGTGTTTTCACCTGCTTTTAACAAGTCTCCCTAAGTCTTATTAACGGCATTATTTATGCCTACTTTTACCCAGCTGGAGTTTTCAGCAGCTCTCTCGACGAAACGAAGAGCCTGCCCTGTTGGTTGTTTGCGACGTGCTCGCTTCATCCCCATTAATCATTTCCTTCCTCCTTCTGGCCCTGTTTCAGAAGTCGCTCACGAAGGTCTTGTCCCTTGTGTCACCTGCTGATGGCATGTTGCCTTGAACGTTAGCCATGCGGTTGCCCCGACCCACCCGTGAGCATCCACAGGCCACAGGAGGTGCTGATGCTGACGAGGCTTCTCGTGGCACCAATGCGAACTTGAGGGCTCGTGATTTCTTTGCCCCAAAAAGCACAAATTAAGAATTTAGGCCTCGCACAGGGTGCGTGCTAAAACATCATTTGTATGCGTTTGCTGCTTTATTGGGGGGGGAAAGACTATTCAACTAGAATTGAATTAAATTGAAATCGCAAAGGTTGAGATTAGATATCAGGAAGAAGTTCTTCCTGGAGAGGGTGGGGAGGCCCTGGGACAGGGTGCCCAGAGAAGCTGTGGATGCCCCATCCCTCGAAGTGCCCAAGGCCGGGCTGGATGAGGCTTGGAGCAACCTGGTCTAGTGGAAGGTGTCCCTGCCCATGGCAGGGGGGTTGGAACTGGGTGATCTTTAAGGTCCCTTCCAATCCAAACCGTTCTATGATTCTGTGAATTCCCCAGAGTTTAGAGAGGCGATGAACACAAGTTCTTTGTTTTGCACTAGTGTTAGCTGCAGGCAACTTTCCTGCCAGAATTAATCTTTGGATTACTTTGGAAGAGGGTTTGTGCTGCTGAATTAGAAAATAACATAATTGTATCTATCAACATTTCTAAATCCTGTTGTTTCAGCTGTTAGTACTTGCTGAAAGGTTACTCCTGCAGTATGAAAAAAAAACCCAACCCCAAACCCCTATTTGCCTTTATTTCCTTTGGTTATTCTGTTTCTAAATTATCAGGAACATCCCAGCAGTGTGAAATCCCTAGTATCCCTTCCCAATGAAGGTGTCATTCACCACTAGACGTAGCTCTGCTTGCTCATTTCCCTACCGTAAACCTTTGCACTTTCACTACCTCACCCGGCTGGTGCGGTGCTGGTGCCATCAGGAAGAGATATAAATGTCAACTTGACCAAAGGCCAAACCAGAAAATTCCTGGATGCTGTTTGTAGTAGGTGTCGGGAATTGCATAGTGATGAGGACCTTATAGCTGGTTAATGCTATGGCTGACGACCAACTCTCGATTGAAGTGCCCTGGAGGAAGAGGAGTGAGTGGAAAAGCTGTATGCCTTCAGAAACTACGTACACGGCTGAAGGAGCTCTGTTACTTTTCTTTAGCATGTCTGTTAAATGTTTGATGTTTCTGTTGATCTTGGCTTTGCTAGCTTCTCTCTCTCTGTCCATGTCTGTTAGGAGCTCGTACGTCAAGGAGAGGCACTGAAGCGCACAGAACAGATGGTAGATAAAATGGACCAGGACTTGAAGACTAGTCAAAGGCACATAAATAGCATTAAGAGTGTTTGGGGGGGCTTGGTAAACTACTTCAAAGCCAAACCTCCGGAGAGCAAGCCGGAGCAGAATGGAACCCCTGACTATTATGCTAACAGTAGGTAAGTAAAATAAATGTTTCACCTGGGACTTGTCTTCCACAGCATCTCTGAAATGTCACCAGAAAATCAGAATTTAAGATCTGTTGATTCTCTCAGCTGGACACCATCTCAGGAGTTTACCTCCCTTTTTCCTTTCACTATGAGAAAGATATTTTTATTTTTATTTATATTTGTAGTGCAAGAATAACTTCTTAATTGTGGGAGATTAATTCAAACCATTGCACAGAAGTACACAAGTAATTCTTCAGAGTCTCCTAATTATCATGCTTACTCAGCCTTATCAGGAGATCTCGATTGGTAGCCTTGTCATGCTTCCCATTACATATTACGTGTGCTTCTCTGCTTCTATTAAAGCTGTAAGTAAAAATCAGTTGCTGTGGAATGACTGTGTCTTACAGTACTTGTCTCTCTTTAGCTGAGAAATTTGTGTCAAGCCTGGTAATGCTGCATGGGTTGATTTCCTCCTTCCCTTTCCCCTCCATCTCCTACCGAGGAAAGGAGTAGGCTTCCTCCAAGACAGAAGAAGCCGTTTTGGTTTTCCTATCAGTTTCCATATGCGATTTGCAGCACTAGAGCGACCAGTTCTGCTTTCACTGAAGACAAATCCTAATAGTTCATTTTAAAGGAACATTTTCGATCAGGTCTAACAAATTTGCTCTTGTTGTGTATGTAAATTTGATACCTGCTCTTGTTTCACAGATTCAGAATGAGGCCTGTGGTCCATGGAGTGTTTTCTTTTTCTTCTCTTTATCACTAGGTTAAAAGAAGCAATGATGTCCAGTAAAGAACAAGAGTCAAAATATCAGGAAAGTCACCCAAATCTAAGGAAGCTAGATAATTCAGGTTTGTTAACTTCATCTTACCCTAAATACCCATCATCAGCTTGGGGTAAACCTGCATGGTGGTGAAGGCAGAGACCCTTCAGGCTGCCTGGCTGCCAGCTGACGTTGCTGCCTGGCCTCTGGAGATTTGTGTCCCAGCCTTCGTGGCTTTGAGTTCTAGGGAATTGTTTCCCCTAAAACTCTTTATACCCATACTAAAGAAGAGAAATTTTCTTACTTGGGTTATTTAGCCCTTCCTGAGGGGCAGGTATTTTTGCTATATCCACTACAGACTTCAAAAGCATCCAGTGCTTGTATTTGCACAGAGGAGACTACAGCCAAGATTCCACGTGATGTGCAGGCAGCCTTGTCTTACATTTGCCAAAACGTTAACCTGTACATTCAGGCATTCCCCTTTTTAACCGTCATTTGTCACACTTTTCAGGTATGTTTTCCTTGTTATTTCAGACATGGAGCCTTCATACTCAAGCCATTGATTCATGCAAGGAAGCGTATGGGGTTTGGTCTTGCTCCCCATTCTCTCAGTGTGTTAGCTTCTGCAAGGGCTTTTGTGTGCAAAGTAACCGTTCCCTTTTAAAGGGAGGCTCAATTATTTAGTTTAGTAAGAGCGAGAAAGCAGCAGGGTATCTTTATAGCTGTGGTGCTGGAAGTCAAGAAATGCTTTTTGGTAACAGTCTCCATTCCACTCCACACAGTACGTAAAGTCTGTCCTATAGAGGGCAGGAGTAGCTCTCTGCTGGCCTGGCCAGGAGCGGCTTGGCTGCTGGCAGAGTTACCAGCCTACCTGCCTGGGAGTGTGGGGTTTACTTTTTTTCTCTCTCAACTGCCTAGTAGAGCTACAAAAGGCAGCCTAGAAGAGAAGAGTTGTAGCTGAGCTGCTCATCTTGAGGGGTGCCCTATAGATAGTGGTGTTGGACTACTTTTGATACTCCTACTAAGAGGCTATATGATTACATGGCAGCTGTGGTCAGACTCCTTTTTAATAGCCCTTCTAAAACTTCCAAGCTTCTCCTTGCTAGCTTTTTTTATTATATAACAATCTGTATTTTATGCTCTTAACAGACAGTGATTTCAGCAAAGCAGATTTAGTTTCCTCAGTGCAAAGGGATTCCTACCCGAAGAACCAACAGCTGCGAGCTTATCACCAGAAAATCGATAACAACTTAGGTGAGTGACAAAATTGAAGCTGTTTGATGTCATACAGTTTTCAATTTTTGGCTCTTATGCCAGAGAAAATTACTAAGGAATATATTGCCAACAAACTACTTTTAGTTCACACAGGACTTTTTAATTATCAAATTTCACTTTCTTATAATCTGCATTTCAAAACCATCTACATGGCACAATCTGAAGTTTGTTTGAAACATGTTATTTGAATGGTAGAAAGCCGTGGGATGTTTGTGGGTCAACTACTTGCAAATATTAATAACGAATCTGAGTTAGAAATATGTTTCACGTAAAACCAGCTAGAAACAGACTGGCTAGGATGCCTGGTATAGTATAAATCTACTGTGGAAACTGATACGCTGTTGGTGTCAATACTTTGACTCTCTGCAACATGCCTGTGCTGTAGAAATAGTTTAGGAGGTTTTGAACTGTCCCTGAGCAGAGAGACCAGCAGAAAGAAACCCCACACCAAAACAATGAGTTCTCTTAGGTCATATATTGGCAATAAGAAAAGCACCCTTACCAGATAGGAACGTGCTGGCAGGTTTGTGAATTGAATGAGGAAATGGTGCCGAGGTCTCCCGTAGCATTTGCACTCAGGATATGAAAATGTTTCTCTGAATCGTCCTGTAAGCTGACTGGAATATCTGTGGGACAAGCAGGCTTCTCCATCCATACTGAAAAAATTTACTAAGCAGGTACTAGTAAAATTTAAGGAAATAGTGCTTCAAACTGACCACAGCATTACGCCAGTAGAGCTGCTTACTGCCTCTTCTGAGCTTACCACTTACGCTGGAAGACTCATTCAACTCACCTGACAGTTAGGCATTACGTTGTACATCAGTTTGGACCCAAAGAATTTACAGCTGCATGCAGCTTTTAAAACAAAGATGTTTTGCAGAAAATAGAAGAAGCGAAAGATACTAAATATTTAATCTGTGAATTTGCTGCATTTCCTTTATTACTTCCCCAAACCACTCGGCTGACTCTCTTCCTTTGTTCTGTAGCACATACACAAAGTGCCTTTTTGCTTACCTGTGTCGCTCTTTAGCTGACCTACAAAGAAGAAACAGGAAAGAAATGAGAAAGGACTAGATCAAAGAGGAACAGTCAAGTGTAAGAGCTAGTGGAAGCATGTCTGTCCTACTCCCAAGCCATGCAAAGCTAGCCTTGGAAGCTTTTACACCAATCAATCATGCAGTAAATAATAATGTAAAATAGCTAACTGCTGAAATCCTCAGTGGATTGACCGTGTCTCTGTGTGAAGTTTAAGGAAAAACACTTGGGGTAGTGAGCATAGTGTGTGTACTGAGCTGAGAAAAGACAAACCCAATTTTCTGTAAAGTAACATTTTAAAAGTAAAACCTACACTACGGGGAATGTAATTTTGTAAAGATACAATCTGTTTTTAAGTATTGGTGGTTTACTTGTAGTGGAAATAAAAGGAAGTGATTATTTATGGTAGTAATGTGGCAGAAGCTTGAAAATATCTGTGCTTCCACTATTGGGGAACACTCAGACTTGAGCGGTTGTAATGAACGCTTTCTAACGTGGGTGTTGGAGAAGAGGGAACGCCGGTAGTGGCCATGCAAACGGTGTGCTTTGTCCTGCTGTGACTCCCTGCGGTCCCTCTCTGTTGACAGATGAGATGTCTTCCGGGCTGAGTCGTCTGAAAAACCTAGCGCTTGGGCTGCAGACAGAAATAGATGAGCAAGACGATATGCTGGATCGGCTAACAAAAAAAGTAGAGACTCTGGACGTCAATATTAAAAGCACTGATAAAAAAGTCCGGCAACTTTAAAGGATTTTTAGCCATTTCTTTTTGTCCAGTTCTTGGGTGTCTGATCCCACTGATCTTACAAAAATCTCGGACAGTATCTGTTTCTCTTTTTTCTGATACGTTATTGATTTTTGTTGTCATTAAAATTGCATAATCTTAAGTGCAGCATAATACCTTAAACTTCTTAATGTACCTGGGAAAAGTGCGTGTGGAGTAAAATCTCGGCACTTGGTAAATTGTGCTGGATAGCCCGCTCGACTGTAGAACCGTGCGTCGTGTCTGCGGGGGAATTTGCAGCCTGCAAAGCTCCGGTGTCCTTGGCCGGGGAGCTGTGAGGAGCGAACTAACTGCATTTTGCCCTCTGTTTTGGGGAGGGGGCAGGGGAACAGAATGTGCTTCTTTGTTCAGAACAAATGTTGGTAATTCTGTTTACCTACAGCTATTTTAAATTCTAAAAAAAAGTGCCGTTTTCCAGCTGTAAAAATAATTCTAAGTGACTGATCTCTGGTGTTTCTGGGGCTGAGGGAACGGACTGTTCTGTGAAGTTGTAAAATATCAAGGGTGTCATGCATAATGATAATATCCTGAGCACGTTCCCTCTCCGAAGATGACTTCTGCCAAGTGGTGGATCCACAAACTGTGGGTTTGTTTGGGTCACTAAATGTTATCACTTTTACAGCATTTTCAGTGAAGATATCGAAGGGTATCTTATGGTCTGCAAGAAATGTTGAGTGACAGTGACCCGAAGAGTTTGGCTAACAAAATCAGCACTCAAATGTATGTTCTGCTAAAATCCTTTCGTAGAAACTGTCACCATCTGATTTTTTTTTTTATAAGTTGCTCTTTCTCAGCTTATTCATTTAGGTGGTTATGTGAAAAATAGCTTCCATTTTAGAAATGGAATGCTCGTCTGATGTTGCACAGTGAGGTCATAGGAGATTGTGCTTCGGGATTGAGCAAAGGCAGCGTGTTCCGAGGTAACGGGACCCTTCGGCTCGGCTGTGGTTCGCATGCTTCTGCACTGGCTGGGCAGGTAGGAAAAGCTCAAACGTTTTGGAGTCTTCCAGATACAAGTTGGGCCTTCCCATTTGTTTTGTTCTCTTCTGAGTGTTACTGCAGAACAAAATAATTACAATTCTGCTCCAGCCTGAAGACATGACCTGGAGAACTTGCTCTCTCTCGAAAGGAAGTTACTTCCGTTTGGAGAGGCCGAGGGTCCGGTGTCAGTGTTGTGCCACTTGCTATACCAAACGGCAGCGGGTGGCTGAGAAAGAATTGCTTTTTTGAGCTGGTGCCACATTATCTTAGGAATTAAAGGAAGACCTTGGTGTCTAGGGCTGCGAGCTCCTGTCCTCCGCGAAGGGTCACATTCACACCCTCCCCCTTCCTTTTGTGACCTTGAGCCCACTTGTTACGAAGCGCACCCAGTTGTTCAGGAGATGAAAGAAAACGACCCTTCCTTGTTTTACTGTGTCTCCTGAAAGTTCACTCGCAGGAAAACAAATCACCAATGAAGCTGCCCTTTCTGGACAGAGTATGATGGGAAAAAATACTATTCCTGGGATTACTAGCAAAGTAGAGTTGTGAGTTAGATTTAAAGTGAGCCTCTGTTTCCCCTGTTACTGATGTCATTGATTTCAGTCCCTTAAAGTTTTGCAGGGACGTACAACTTCAAGAGCTGTTGAGGTCCTTTAATTGCTTTTTAATTTTCACTTTATCATTTATGCTGATTTGGAACCCTAAAAACTTTATTAATATCAATGTGTCATCTAACCTTTTGGGTGTATACAGTGATTAATTCTCTCTTAGTCTCTTAGAACATTTATGAATGGAATTATTTGATGTCACAAGATGGTTGAAACATTCAATAAATGATACAATCATTAGTTTTCAAAATGTGAAGTTACCTCAGTGAAGGAAGATTGAAATTTTGATTATACCTGGTTTAGTTTCTTGACTTCTTTTACCACAGAAGGTGAAGAGACTTATGCATTTTTCTTATCCCAATGCTAACAGAAACATTTGCATCTTAGAAGGGATGTATAAAATCTCTGCAGAACAGAATACCAAAAAACTGCCTAGTAATTAATAACTTTTCACACTTTCAATGTGAAATCTGCCTTCACCTGTATGCAACTAATTCCCAAGTAAATTTTTTCCAAAGTAAGACTTTGGTAACTAGGGTGTATGCTGAGACTTTCTCCTCCAGGTTACAGATAATGGAGGAAAAATGTGGCTGGAGGACCCAGTTGTGTGATGTGTAATAGGAAGTGTCGAGCTTGAATACAAGCAAAAGTATTGTTGTTTTAAGCGTGAAGTCTGTTGCCTTTCTGATATAAGCTATTCCTTTTTATTTATATAAATTATTTCACAAAATGAACTCAAGTTTTTGGTCAACTGTGTGGTTGTATTAGCCTTGTGAAATGTTTACTGTATCCTGGATATGTTTGATGCCTTTAAAAACACAGGCAGGGGGGCTGAATAAAAAAAATAAATCCCTGTGTCTCCTTTGAGGACCTCGTGATCCAAGCAGACTAGAAAACCAGGATCTCAGCCACGTGGAAGTTACAGAGGTCTTGCTTCTCATTAACAATCCCATTCACTGTCTCAGTAATGTATGTCTGTGTTTGCTTAGGCTTTCCTGCTCTATTTATTATTTGTTGGGTTTTTTTTAATGGCCTTGTTTTAAAGGATTATTTCCCACATTGGATTTCTTTTGTGGGGAAAAAAAGATTGTGCATGGGCATAAATTAATTTCTGCTACAGACAATTCCCTTTCTCAGCCTTCGTGCTGATGACGAACTTCTGTCTAACTGACATGAGGAGACACCACTATTTCTTAATAGTGATGCTTCCTTCTGCTCGTTAGAATGACATTCCATCCTGCAGAAAGGGGAAGTTTAAAAGGAAAGAATAATGATTTTTGTCTTTCCACGAAATGTCATTTTGCAAGTGTTATGAAGGACTTATTTCAGTAGCTTTTCTTACTGTTTCCTGAGCTAGACTTCTGTTCCTTGGATACTGCTGAAAAACTAACTTGTGTAGAATTTTCCAAAGAAGTTGAATTCACACTCAAGCACTAACTTGATAAGCTAAATAATTTTGCCAGAATACTCCTGTTGGCATAGAAATTGGTGCCTTTGCAGCAAAGTTAACTGGTTAATTCTGTTCTTACTGGATTGAGTAGAAGCTTAATATAAGGTTAGAAGACTATAGTAACAAATATATATTTAAATCCTCTTTACAAAAGGCAGTTTTCTTGCTGCTTAAGAAGTTTGCTAATAAACACTGAAGGGGTTTTAAACACCGGGAAGTGGCATACCCTTCGTAACATAGATACAAGAAGACATACTCTAAACACAGGAAGCAAAAAAAAAAAACCACAACACCGCAGTATTTGACTAGATTCCCAGGTGTATTTGATTTTTAAATTTCCTGAGCATTGTATTAAATACTGTAACTAGTGACGCGTGGCTGAATTTTAGTCTGTTCTGCAAAGATTGGTTTCTGTGCTGAACTCTGGCCTACTGAAGCCGCTGGGACACCGTGGTGTGGGAGTTTTTTAATGTGTGAAATTCATCTGTAATAGTTTGCTGCCTAGTAGTTTTTGTGAAGCGATGTCACTTGTTAAATGGCGAAACAGGAGATGCTTTCCAACCACTCTGCCTTCTGAACAAACAGATTTTTGGAGGCCTTTTTACAAGCATAACATCAAAAGGAGGATACGTGTTTATTTTGACTTTGAAATATATGGGGCTTAATTTTTAAAATCACAGCTAGGGGTTATTTGTGTCTATGGCTTTTTTAAGTAGTACTTTAATTCTGCGCCAGCCAGGTGTAACACTTCTTATACAAGTCAAATTGAAGTATCTTTTTTTCTTAAATGCTAAACTGGGCTGTAGTTCAGCACTTAAGGAGATTGAATTAAATGAGTGTTGAATGATGAAAAGGTCAATAAAGGTGCTGCTGGTTAATGGCGAGTTTTTGCATTTATTTCCCAAAATTCTTTCATTACAACTTCATTGACACTCCTTTCCCATAAGATCTGCTAAAATGCTGGACCTACTCTGTTAAGTTTGTGCCAGAATGAAAATAAGTTTTAAAGCTGGTGGGTTTTCCTTTCTGAGAATGTTATTATTAGTAGTATTACATTTCTACTTGACTCTTGAGTATATTCCTTTAGATCCTGAAAGAAGAATGCAAACAGGCATTGAAAGTTTTGCAAAAAGAACTTGTGATGGTAAAATAATTCCAGATGTTGCTTGAAAAGTAACCCTGCCATAGTGCTTGGTATAATCAGGAACGTCATAAACTGGATGTGTGTGTGAACGAGGCAGGTGGAACAGGAGGAAGGCCAAAAAATAATGTACCGTCTTGAAAACTTCAAACCAGCAGGTATGTGATGTTCCTGTGTGATCCCGAATTTGTTGATGGCAGAGAACCCCAGAATGTCCTGACCTGCAGTCGGGAGCTTATCTGTATACAAAGGGAGGAACTTGGCTGCTAAAAGTTTTTTGTAGTAGAGTTTAATTTTGTTTGATACCATAGAGCAGACTCAGCAGTGCAATTACAAAGCTCTGAAAAGGGAAAGTCAATATGCTAGAGGGATGGACGGGTTTCTTACAACTCAGATAACTGTTTTGCTGCCTTTGTGCTAGGAGTTCTTCAACCTGCGGAAACTGAGAGCTCTTCCAGCTCTGCACTTCATTACTGCACATAGAAAAATCAAACTAATACGAAGTGCATGGTGGGAGGTGGTAGAGGATGGAGCTGCGCAGTGGATTCTGCACCTCTGCTAGCAATATTACTAGCTCACTCTGGTCGCACAGAGTCCCTTTGAGTCTTAAACAGATTTGTGTGAAATACTCTCTGTGGCGGGTCAGGCATTTCAACCCTTGTGTTTTCTCAAGGATTTCCTTGCTTACAACGCAGTCCCTGCCTTTCTGGGAAATGAGAGAGGGAAGGGGAGGTAAAAGATGCTCATGGAAGTACATAAAAGCTGGTACTGTTGGACTGAAGAGCCCTCATGCTTCTGCCTCTTTCCTTTTTCCCTGTTTCTGAGGAGAGGTTTGGTTTTAGGAGTGAGTTCTGCAATTGTCATTTCCTTTTGGTAGGTGGTTGGTTGGTTTGTTTGCTTCCAAAGAAATATATTACATATTCCCAAAATGGGAAAATAGGAAGAGCTGCACTGGGGCCAGAGCTCCCTTGAAAGAAAGCAGGGAGGTGCCCCCAGGATAAACAGACTGCCAAATTGGGAAGGTCCCTGAATGCCAAGCAGGATTTTCTAAATACATTGACTTTGGAGCCCTGCCTCAGCTATAGAAACTCTAGATGGATTGCGACTTGGCTGTTGGCGAGGCAGAACCTTCTAGAAAATGGGCTTCCAGCTGTAGCTGTGGATATTTGGGGGAAAACAATGGACCTCCTTGGTGTCTTCACTCTAGATGATCCTTCTTTTCCTCCATTTTAATGGTAAATCTGTTCTTTCTGCTGATGGACAGCAGCCACTTGGCAACAGTGAGCTCTGCCTGCAGATCAGCACTCTGAAAAGCAACTGGAATTTCTGTCGCTTGGAAAAAGAAACCTTTGCCCAGCTCCAGTGTGTCTCAGCCTTCAGGGTCAGCTAGGGCAGCAAGAGCATGCAGTGTGCCGCAGCGGCCACACTGTGCATGTGTTAACCCTTCCTTGTAGAAAGAAAACTGTTCGGCTTCGAATGTGTATGTTGGGTGCTGACAGCCCTAGAGAGTGGGAGACGCTGCCCAACAAAGTTTGTAATTGGGAAAAATTATACAGTGTAGTTATTTTTCTTGGGTTTTACTGAACAAAATTTTGCAGTGATATTACATGTTTTGTAAAAAGGGTAAAGTTTAGGCTTTTTATTCCTGACTTTTAGTCTCTCTACATTGAATCGAGTTATTAATCAGTTTGCTTTGTCTCACCGAACACTTCTATGCCTTTCCCAATTTCTTCCTTGCTCTTTCATCCTTTAACTTCGCCCACTCTTGCTCCTATGGGAAATACTGACAGAAGAGCTTTTGCACATTATGCTCTCATCAGTGTATTAATTTTTACAGTCCTAATTGAGTTAAAATTATGTAGGTACTAGAATATTACTTTCTTGCTCCAGATTTCTCTTAGAATTTCTGTGCAACCCTAGGGTGTGTCTGCATTCAATGTTGACTAGATGGGGTTTACTGGCCAGCATGTCTGGGTGCCTTTGAAAAAAAGTTCCTGCAGGAATTCCCTTGTGTGAAGCAACTGAAAAGGGTGCTGATGCAGCCTGCTCTTGGCTTCCAGTAAGATCCACAGTCATGTTGGAACTAAGTTGCTGCATGCCAACACCATACCGTCAGGTCTCCATCCTCCATTGCCCTATTTTTACCATTGTCTTGAGTCTGGATTGGCCAGTCTGTTCACATCTCTGCCCACTGGTCCTCTTGGATGATGATGACAGGATGTTCCTTCCCTCTTTCAGTGAAGTCTAGGCAGAGAGGCAGCCAAGAAATCCAGCAGTATGATATAAATAGTAAGGTTAAGAATTGTCATGTAAGAAAGCAAAGGTTAAAGCCCGATTGCATCCACCTGCCCATGGAGAAAACTTTGCCAGGGAGGGACAGCATCAACCTGTATTTTTCCTCCTGGAATAATGCATGCAGACTGACCAGGGCTGAGTGTCTGAGGACTTATTTCTTGTAATTTGACTGTTGTGGAAGGCCAAGAACTCTTAACAGACAGGAATTTGATGGAGATCGAGGCAATTCCAGATTCAGAGTTATGCAGCCTTCTGCCCTGAAAATATTTAGGCTGCTAACACCACTGCAGCGCAGACCTGTGAGTCACACTATCTGCTTCGTCATACATTGTTGTGTTCCAGGCTGTTGACTCCTCTGGCATTTATTTTTATTCCCAAAGCTGCGCGCAGTAATACGGTACAGATAGGAGCTAGCAGCATTTGTGGGTGCTAATCCTCAGTCCCCACCTTTGGGGTTCTCCCTGCCTCCATGTGTGCGCAGAATGGCAGGGCGAGCACCGTGGGTGACGAGGCACAGCCTGCTTGGCTATGGCCAGCCTGCCGCTTCCCACCGCTCCTCTGTGTGCTCCCTCTTCAGTTGTGACTGAGCCAGAGAGAAGATACTGATCAGAACAGTGTATGGCGTTATGGGGAGAAGGGTGTTCTTTCCTGAACAACGTAGTTGCAATAATTCAGTGACGGGTTAATTTTTGTTGTTACGTGTTTAGCAAGATGAACTTATGAACTAAAACTGAACTGCAACGTTAAGCGAAGTGCAGGTGAGAAAACCAGCTTGTCAGGGTCCTGTTACCAACGCACCAACCTGACAGAGCCACAGCACAGCTCTAGTGTGCAACAACCGGCATCTGTGGCACAGCAAAAGTAGGTTCTCAAAAGACATAAAAATGGCTACCTAGAGACAGAAGGGCTTTAGCAAGTCTGCTTTCTCCCTCTCCTAATCAGGTGGCAGAGTCTTCCTGGTTGAGTTAAAGTACCATGGGGAACCTCTGTGCTGAATTACAGCCCAAAATGTGAAAGATTCCTCTGCTTTTTATGCACACGCTGCCTCTTAATGCTCACTTTTGTCGATGAGGGGAACATCCTCCCACACCAGAATGTTTCAGAAGTCCGTGTAAGCTGTAGCCTAGCTCCTCTGTCTGATCTTTCATCACTACTGACTTTGGAAAGCTCTTATTTTCCTTTGCCATATCCCTCAGTAATTTCATGTGCCATCCAAGCAATGCGTTCATTATTGAAATTTGTTTGATTTAATAATTTCCTGTCACAATGATTCCAAAACATGTGGGAGGAAAAATGGAGAAGGATTTTTCCATTTCCAGGTGTTTATTGCCTGAATCCCTGCTCTTGGCCCTTTTGAATGGCTCCTTGTTGAGCTGCATTTCAACTGCTTGTCCAGCTCGTGTCCAAGAGAGACAGTGTGGTCAGACTGTCATCCTTGCAGCTGAAGGTGGTGGGAAGGAAGCTCCTTCTTAGCAATCTGATGTATCTGACTGCTCTAGCATTTCTAGCTTTGAATTTCTGGAGCTATTTTCCTTTCCGCAATCTCCATAAGCTAAATAAACACTTTTCAACTGCCTGCTTTACTAATCAGTGTTTGAAATGCAATTCTGAGGCCTTACTCCCCACTCAAGCTAACATGCACTGTGCTGGGTTTACAGTGGCAGCCTGCCAGAAGCCTGAGGGCTTCACCTGTGCCCAAGTGAGGTAAGCCGGACGGCACAAAGCAGCTCTTCGGCAACGCGCTCCTGCGTCCCACGGGGGTTTCCGTCTATCACCGGGCACCAGCAGCTAGTGGCAATGACAGAGCAGTGGGTTTTGGGTGCATCAGATAGCATGAAATTAGAGCCTTAATTCAAGAATGTACTTGAGCAATAAGCGTATGTTTGTGTTGAGCATCACGTTAAACCGTTAAGCTTCCTTATATCTTTGCAGTTAGGCACATGTAGATGTATTGCTGAGTCCGTCTGGCTATGCTAATGATCTGCATGAATCTCCAGGGAATGTCCCTATTTCTCTCAAGTGTCAGGGTTATGAAGTCAAGTCCTGTGAGGAAAAACTTCATTTCGTATTTGAGAGAACCATTAATTTCAACTTACCCTGCCTTGGGCTAACCACAAATAAAGAATTAGATAACACTGGGAGAGAGGTTCGTTAAGCCTCTACAGCCTTGTTAGATACCTCCCCAGAAGTACTTAAAATGAACTTGAGAGCTTCTGAGGACCGTCTTGGATGCTCTGTTGTTCAATTGTTCAGTCATCTATAGGCCATGTAGTATAATATAACATAGTTCTATTTTACTCTCATCAACTGCTCTGCAGTTTTAGTACCTCTGTCTGTAGTACGGAGGGACTGGAAGATGGCCAAGTAAAGGAAAGTCTGTGAACAGCCGGGAGGGATAATATGCAAATGTAGCAGTGTTGAGATATAATGGAAAATAGACAATATTGAGCCTCGTCAGAAATACCAACATAAACAGCAGCTACTGTACAATGTCTCTAAAGTGAACTTCATTGCCTGAAATAACTGCATTCCTCAGAAAACAGATGGATTATGAAGTCTGTGAGCAGACTTCAAGAAAACAGTTTGGTCTTCAGGAACATGTCCATGTTGATGATCAGCCTATCCTCCTGGCACAAGGGGACAAAGGCTGCTTTTCCCTGCTGTTCTATTTACATAATACAGAGAGGAGCTGGAAAGTTGGATCACATGTAGGCCAAATATAGCTGAAAATAATACTGCATGTCATATCTAACTATGAATGGAGATGAGTAGAGAGGAAGTGATACATGAGATAAGCAGTAAAATAAATGCTGTCTTGTTGCTTCGTAACCTGACAGCTGAGGAGGTAACACACGAGTGAAACAAGTGAGGAAGCCTGACTAACAGAGGGACCGTGCTGACAGCTCACCAGAATCTTGGTATCACCAGCAAATCCAACTGCATCGTTTCCTGACAAGAGCGGGAAGGGGCAGACCATTCCAAGGAGGATGGATTCAGGCTACGTTTTAACCCTATGGCCTGTGTTTGACCATCCTTGGTTTGGAACAATTGATCAAAAAGCTCAGCGCAATTTCCTGTATCCTACCAGCCATATATGCAGCCATGTGTTGGCTGGCTTTGTGAATGAGCGTGATCAGACACAGCAAATCAAACTGTTTGCAGACACAAACTTGCAATAGGCATTAACTGAACATCGTTCTTGCATCAGGCAACACATCACGTGCTGTCTCAGTCACATTCTGAGCTAGCAGAGAAACATGCAGACATTTAAGGATCTTTGGGAGAGCCCATGAAAGTGGCTATTTCTTAATGCTAAACTCCTTTCTTTCAATTCTTTAGCTACCTTCTTCCAGCATAACCAAAGAAAGAAAAGAAGAGCCACTTATTATGCCGACCAGTTATGTTTCAGCCTTCATAAAAAAAGGATAGAAACACACAAAGACAACTCGCTTCTGATGTGCTCTGGCTGAAGAGCCTTACTTGACCCACAATTTTAAATGTGCCCATGCTAGGCTGTGGTTGAATCTGAGCAAATGACTTGTGGAGAGCCAGGATGGAGGAGGGAGAGCTCTCACACTGGCACTAGAAATCATTCCTTTGCTTCCTGAATGCAGTATTGCATCGTGCAGAAAGAGGGAGGCTGCTAAAAGATACTGCATAACTGGACCTCCACACATTCTTTTTGAAATTGATACTTTATTAGATGACATTTTTCCAGGATGAGGACCAAAAATCTGCAAAGAAGCATGACCACAGAATGCTGAATAGATGGTTTAACTAGCGCTTTGTATGCTTCCCCCTTTCGTTTTTGTGTTTGCTAAAGATACTCTACATATATGGAACAGCACAGTTTGCCAAAAATTGATGTCACTTTTTTATGCTGCAGGACACCTCTCAGGCCTTTAGAAAAGCAGAAAGTACCAAACACTCCTTAAATTCAGGAAGGTGTTTCTAATAGGTATTTCTAAAAAGATTAACTAGACTCTAAAAAGATAGGAATGTAAATTCCCCCTGGTTCTTGTTGAGACCGCCTCTGCACAAGAGGTTTTCTGCCTGTATTTAACATCCCTCATACAAGCAGTACCAGAGACACTGAAAGCACCAGCATAAAGGGGGACAGTTCTCTGCACTGCGTCACCTAAATTCCTTCTACTGACAGGGCAGCAAAAGTGCTTCTATACTGCTCCTGCTAGCACTGCTGGGATTCCTCCTAAGGTACGGCAGACGGTTCATTATGAGGGCTTTGTGCACGTAAATCTGCGCTTACCTACGTTTTATCCTAGCTCGGCCTTCTTACTTGTTATTTTCTCAGAGATCTAAAAGGTAGCAAACGTGTGGTCGTTGAACTTCTCTGGGAAACATCATTGTGTTGTGTTTGTGTCTTGAAAATTCGAGTTCAGACTGATGCTCCAGAAAAGCCGGTCTGTTGCATTCAGGTTATGTATCTCATTAAGAACCATGAACTTCCATTAAAACCTGTTCCACAAACAATTCAAGACAGAGAAAGCCAAGAGTGAGTAAGAAAATTAGGGTTGCTTTTATCTTCAGCTTCCTGAAATCCTCCAAGCTGATAGAAAAAAAAACCCACGGCCTTTGTGTTACATAAAATAGCATTACATGGTCTCATAAAATCCTGGTTTTGAAGCATAGTTCAGGAAATCATGGTGGTTTCAGGGGGGGATTTCTGAACCTATCTTTAAAGTTAATGCAGATAAAGGTAGAGATTCATACAAAAGCAGGAATTTGAGCATAAAGAAAGGGAACAAAAATATTTCATGAACAATAAGACTAATACCAGAAGGTGCAGACCTTGGCCAAAGGCTTTTTTTTTTTTTCATGATTTATGTTGACTGCTTCATACATTTGCCAGTAAGGGCTGAACTCCCACTTCAGCCACTCCTTCTAAATAAAAGTCTCTCTCCAACTCTCTGGCTGCCTGTTTTCATGAAACGTGCAGAAATCTACTATCTCAGAGCTCATTCCTTTCCGTCACGTGTGGCCGAGTTTGGCTGGTGGTCTCAAAACTTACTGTGGTGGGGACAAGGAAATAGGCAAACACAGGGAAAGCATAGTCATAAAAGACTTGTTTCCTTCTGGGGATGGGGGGAGTCATAGCTTATGAATTTAGAGAGTGCTTCTTTACAGGATTAAGAGAGGGAGAAATATATTCTAAAGGTCCTATAGAAAATTAAAAGTCTGTTTAACATGTGCATGGTTTACTACTATGCTCTAAAATGCAATGGGGTTTCTGATTTTCTCAGCTTTATTCTATGTCCTGGATAATACAATGACGTTAAGAAAATGAACACTGAAGTTTCCCTGTCAAGGGTCTGTTTCAAAGGAAATAGCTGTAAGGCCCTAACAGTCAATATATTCAGCATTCCCCAAATCACCCTATTAGTCTGCAATTAGAAACCATTGGCTCATTCAGCCTTGCTGGAGGACAGGGGCGATAACCAGAAGACCATTTCAGCTCCTTTCCAGCCTTTTATTCTCATATCCTATTTATGCAGACTCACTAGTTGTTCTCCTCAATGGTATTTAACTACTCAGACCATTTAGACTAAGATTTTACCTGATCTATTTATGTTATGTAGCTCAGTTTCTGTCACTCCAGAACTAGTGAAATTAGCAATAGATGCACACTTCATTTATATTAGCTACCTCATTTCTTTTAATTAGTTATGTTTTTCAAAGAACACGTTCACCCTCTATCCACTTGATGGATGAGTTGCCAGAGGAAACACTCCAACGGAATTCAGCTTCTAAAAAGCTTGATCCCTCTGTCATGATTTTGCAGACAGACACTGACTCCCATGCCCTTTGCGTCACTGACCAGCAGACCTCTGTTTTTCCAAGGCTGGGCTGGAGAAGTTGCAGTTTCAGCTAATACACCGCCGTGCAAGCAATTCAGCATCTGGGCTGCAAACCCTGGAGAACACAAGTGCCCAGAGAATAAGCAAAGGACGATATAAATCCACAGAGAGCGTGAATGTCAGCGCACCACACCCAAACAGACAGAAACAGCTTCTTTAACGGAAGTACTTCTGGGAGGAAAGACAGGCATATTGTTTTCAAGTTACAAATAAATTATGTATCACCATGGCATCAGCTCTGTGGGGAATCTAAAGACCTCCAGCTGGCACTGCTACTGCCTCTAGGTGCTCCTGCTCATTTTGACACTCAATGCCATCGGAATCTATCGTTTCCAGCAGAGCTTTCCAGGCACAGGAAACACAGGATGGGGCTTCACATACCAAACTACATTCATAAAGTGACCTTTATGAAGAACATGTCAGGAGTTAAACCCACCATAACAGGGGATTTCCTTTAAGTGGGAAGTGTGTACAACCACCTTCTCCTGACAGAAAGAACTAGAGGGAATTTAAACATTAAACAGTTACATAGTAAATAATTCGGCAACAGAATCTTTAAGTTTCAAATCATCCCTTCCAAAAAAATGACAATTTTTACTAGTCTGCTGTCAGGAGTTTGTGCAATGACTTACAGAAACCACAGAAAAAACCCACCCAGAGACGCAGAGTGCTTTGTGTGACCCAGAGTTATGTGTTCAATAAGAAGAAGAACAGATGGGGAAAGGAGCATTGAATTCCAGGGGAAAAGAACATTATTTGGATGGAATTTTGCACTAAAATGGAAAATGACTGCAGGACATGTATAGGGAGTCAGTTCTGGATGGGAGAAGATGAGAGAGTCCTTGACTCAGCAGCGTTGGAAGGAGAGAGGAGGACAGAGGGAGGAAAGGGGAGGGCTCCACGGTCTCCAGGAGACAAGCTGGAAAGAGGTCCAAGGAGTGAGGGTGTGGTTTGAAAAACAAGGAGTACGATTTCATAACTGGATCCTGAAGCAAACAGGGCAGTTAGTGAGGGCCTTGAGATGGATGAAATGTCAATTTTCCCTGCAAGAGACCAAATCAGAACTTCTGGAGTGGTTGCGACGCTCTGCCTTTGCTGCACCACCACATCTTCGTGCCGTGACTGCTCATACAGCGTTCCCAAGGGTTCCATTCCTCTCTTAGGGAAAACACTGACGCTCAGGCGGCGCCAGTCATCGTACAGCCGGGGGCAGGTGTGGATCAAGCATCCTGTGTTCAGTGCTGTGCCACCCACGTCAGCTGGCCAGCAGTCTGTAGTGCCCAGCCACCGGACATGGGGAGCCAACCCACAGACGCCGGGTCACTTGTTGGCATCAGGCAGGTCTCCTGCTGCCAGCGAGCAGATCCTCCCTCATACAGGCCAGAACGTGCGCCAGGGCCTTTGTAATGTTTTTTTAAACGCAACAGGAAAGTGGCCAAACGTTTGCAAATTGAGCACTTTTGTAGTTAAATTCTGATTTGAACTGATGTTGTGGAGCAAGACGCCAAGAGGAACACATAAATGTACCTTGCTTTTCCAGTGAGACTTCCCTGGCTGATTCTGTGGGAAGAAGAGTAGGAGCATGCACAATACAGATAACATTTGTCCATGTAAATAACAGCTGCTCCAAGGCAAAAATGCAGCTCTTCTCAGGGCTGTTCTTAAATACTGAAAGAGCATCAGGCTGCCATCCATAGGAGGAGCCAGAAAACCAAACATCTGGGAGGAGAGCCACCTCAGAAAAAAAGAGAGAAACATTTACCAGGAGCTTTTCTATTTGCATTGTTAAAGGATTGTGAGGGATTACACCCTTCTCAGCTGCTAAGTGGCTCTGCCTTTTATAAAGGAGCAAGAGAGCAGCAGTTAGCTGATCAGAGAGGTACCAGCTCAGCCAACATTTAGAGACTCGAGACTCTATAAATTTCCTTTTAATAGACTATAGACTGTACAAGAAATACCTTAAATAAGGCCAGTAGTGCCTTTCCACTGAGAGATCCCAAACCAAATATAGAAAACAAGGTTAAAAGACTCAGTTAAGCATCCATGCATACAGCTGTCTGCACAGAGGTCAGCGCCTTCAGCCACGGAAGCCCAGCTAGTTGCAAAGTGGAGGCAAGACGGTAACATACTCTTCCCATTTTTTTGATTTGTGTCAAAATTTCGAATGCTATCGGCTTGCTCTTCAGGGCTCGCGGAGAATTTAACCCTTGGGATCAGCAAAGCCAGGTGTTTAAAAAGAAGAGGTATTTCAAGAGAACGGCGTGAAAAAGGTACAAACGAGAAAGACATCAGCAGGCAAGTGTGGCAAAGCACTTTCACATAAAATGAGGTGCTTTTTTTACTACAGAAATTATGGGTTGTTGTAATTAGGATTTGGCCAGCTGGGAGTGGGCATGAAGCATTATATTATTAAAACTGGATTGAAGAAATATAACAGACCTTTCATTTTAATTATACTTCAAAAGAGCCTGGATGTCCTTAGCCGCTGATCTCTCTAGTTCATGTCAGCAGTTTAATGCCAGACTACTGAGAATGATTACAGACAGTGATTTTTGTGCATTTGTAATTCTTCCTAATAAAAATATCTCAGAGACAAACCTGTTGGGTTTTTTTCCTTTGTCACAATTTTCTTTAAAATACAAATCATATAAACATAAATATCCTATAACTATGTATGTTACTTAAGCGGTCCTACTTGATTTGTGATGTAAGTGATGAAAGTCTATGGTTCTTTTTGTTTGTTTGTTTTTAAAACAGCTAGTTAACTGTAAATTAGAAAGCAAAAGCTAGCAATTGGAGTTCTGGATATAAATAATTAATATCCATAAAGTGATTGTGAAGGAGGACAGTTGACAGAGGCAAACACAGAACAAGTTCATTATACCAAAATGGGCTGGTGACAGCCCATGTCCTGATGTCCCACTGATGGTCATGTCTCTGCAGCACCGTTGACTTGCCCTCATTTAGAAATTGGTATAGCTAACCCACCGTCAATAAACTGTTATTAACAAACCTATGGAGTAGATGCTACTCAACCCCCTTTTGAGAGTACATAAAGAAGAGCCGTCTCCACCTCAGCTCCGTTTTCACTTGCTTTTGCGAGAACAGACCTTGGTGCCTAACCCCAGTTGTAAGTCCTCTGAGAAGAGCTACAGATCCCGGATTTCCTGAGGGATGGGGCTTTAGAGGCACCTCAATCCCAGCACTTTCTGCCACCTATTCAATGGGCCGTTCAGGGTTTCCTCAGTCCAGCTGGAGACCTTCAGACCACCCCAGCATGGCAAAGGGCTCCCCATGGCTGCAGGCTGTGATTGTGCATGCCAGTAGGAACCAAGGTGTCTCACCAGAGCCATGCGTACGATTCCTTTGGAAACCTAACCCAGTTCTGGTAATTCCCAGCTCCATGTATTAAAAATGAATGAGGTTAAGTAAAAATAATGAGGTCTTAAATTTTAATATATTTGGAATTGTTTTAACCTGCCTTCTGGTTTTGAGTCTTCAGGGGTCCCTGGTTCAGCTTTTCTGTGTAACCCACAGCATGAGAAATTCATTTATGAACAACTAAACCAGAGATTCTCCTGTAATCTTGTGTTTCCCAGAGCTGGGCTCTCTGGGAAAACATGAACCATACAGGATAAAACTGCTGGAACTAGCAACACTGCAGCAATCACTTTCCATCTCAAAGGATTACTGTAATTTAGGAGAAACATAATAGCAGTAATGTTACCTTCACCTCCCCCATTTGATGCTAATGGACTGACTAGAGTGAGGGTGAAAAAATAAAGGTGTTGATACACCTCTTGCATGTTGGACCCTTCACTTCTCAGTTATTCCATAACTGTCCAATTTACAGCATCAACTCTCCAGGGAAGGAACCCTATTTCCATTTAGAAATTCGACAGGGCAGAACAGCAGGATGGCTTTGCAAACATACCTGGTAAGCAGCCATAAAGCTCCTCACCTACTGTCGGGCACGGCAGTGGGTAGCAGGGCCCACGCGGCGCTGCGATCTGTTGGCGTGCCGAGGGCAGTGGGCAGCCATGCCGTCTGCCCCTGCCAGACCCACGCACCAGCTCGGCCCCTCGAGGCTCCCAGGGCTTGCTGGGCAATGCAGGTTGCCCTGGCCTTTGTGTCCCCAGTGGGGCCATGAGTGCCCAAGGTCTGGCCCGAGGAGGGGAGCAGCTCTACCACAACCATGATGCCGGCAGCTGCTGGGGCAGGCCGAGGGGCCTACACCTGAAGGGGCCTACGAGGGTGCTGGGGGGGACATTTTACAAGGGCCTGTAGTGACAGGACCAGGGGGAACGGGTTTAAATTGAAAGTGGGGAGGTTTAGATCGGACATCAGGAAGAAATTCTTCCTGGAGAGGGTGGGGAGGCCCTGGCCCAGGTTGCCCAGAGAAGCTGTGGATGCCCCATCCCTGGATGTCTTCAAGGCCAGGCTGGATGAGGCTTGGAGCAACCTGGTCTGGCGGAAGGTGTCCCTGCCCATGGCAGGGGGGTTGGAACTGGGTGATCTTTAAGGTCCCTTCCAACCCAAACCGTTCTCTGATTCTGTGATTCAGTGCCCACCCAGAGCCACAGCCGGGTGGCGGGGCAGCGCCTGGCAGCCCCCTGCCCTCCTCCTCACCCACGGCGGGAGCCCCGCATCCGTGAGGAAAGAAGCATCGCCCCCAGCCCCCCCTCCACCTCTGCTGTGGGGAAGGAGGGGAAGACCTCGGGGTGGTGGGGGGGAGAAGCCCTCGGGCGGGGGTCGCTGTGAGGGGCCGCAGTGCCCACCCGCCGCCCCGG
>NW_010263015.1:0-17375 GCF_000690775.1 Eurypyga helias
TTCTATGATTCTATGACTCCTGCTTATAGAGAAGGTAAGCACAGGGATGCCCTTGCCCAAAGGTCACATGTTATGAAGAACTGCTTCTATCACCTCTTTCCAGACTTAGAAAGCCACAAATGCCTCTACAGTTTGGAAATAAGATGCACTGCTTAAGCTAATGCCCTAAGAATCTCATCTGCCAACATCTTTGCTGCTTCAATAATTCACATTATTTTATGTTCTCTAAGGTATATTACTCATGACTTGATTAGTGGCCATATCACATCCGGAACTAGCATCATCCTTCACTAAACCATAAACAGATGTGTGTGCTCCACACCCACTTAATAGAGACTTCTCTGTTCACATTACAAGTAAGAGCAAGAACAAGTTAGAGAGGCAGAGTATGGAAGAAAGAAGGACGTGGAAGCACCAAGGGATGAAAAGAGACAGTAAAGTAAATGCGTATTCCCTGCATCAATCAAGTACCAGCAGAAACAAAGGTAATTCAAACTCCTAAACTTGATGATCTCTGAAGCCAGTGAAGCAAGCTTGCATAATCATTACGAAGTGCGAGTGAAGGCACAGACATTCCAGATTCAGTGAAAGAGATTCAGCCTGACTGTCCTCAGATATGGAAAACCTGTCAGACCATGTTTGAGATGAAATTAAGGGTGCCATTTTACAAAACATAATGAAGTTGATAACTCAACAGGTGCATCTTGGAGGAAAAGAGCAATGCCTTTTCCCAAAGGCAGCAGACACTCAATGAGATTCTCAGAGAGAAATGAATTAAATTCCTAATTTTATTTAAAATCAAAC
Organism: Eurypyga helias; assembly: GCF_000690775.1. Taxonomy (NCBI): domain Eukaryota; kingdom Metazoa; phylum Chordata; class Aves; order Eurypygiformes; family Eurypygidae; genus Eurypyga; species Eurypyga helias. The sequence continues at coordinate 805 of NW_010263015.1, forward strand.
ATTTATGTTTCTCTCTTTCTGAATTTAGAAACAAAATATTTTGCAGAGGCTGGGATTGTGTTAGTCGCTTAAACTTATGCAGGCTTTGTGAAGGAAGGTAACTTGACCGTCCTCTTGCTGGTAGACCAGAACTGTCAGCTTCTCATAGCCTGGAGTTTTTGTTGGCACCTGAGAAGTGCGTGATTCAGTGGAAGCCAAATCTAGATTTGTAACTTGCTTTGATTTCCATGGCAAACTGAACTAAACTGATTATGCACAAGTTTTCATATTTAGCAAGATTCCTTAACTGTGATTATTCTTCTGGGTGTCATATCAAGGAAAATAACTTCACAAACGCTGACCAATTTATATAATTTTTTCTGTTTCTGATTAGTTTGTCCAGAGCGAAGGCAAGGTTCTCTTTGCATACTTCTGAAGTTATGAATCTGTCTGAGCAGTCAGTGCTGTTTTGTTTTCAAGTGTGCGACTGAGTCCCTGGGATGATGGTTTGTCTTGTGTGTCTCCCAGCCTAAAAGCGATTGTCCTCAAAAGAAGAAACCGTGCATGTTTATCTAGCTGTATTTAGCACAACTGTAACATTTGCAAGTCTTTTAATTAAATAACTATTCCTGTGTCACCACTCATACATTAAAGGTTGGTTTTGGCAAACCAGAATAAAAAAACCAGAGCAAAATGCAGAAGAGTTGAGAATAATAATAATAATAATAGTAACAACAATAAAAGTCATAGCTAATTTTATAAGTAGTGAGATTCTCACTTGAAGTGTATGTACTGCTCATCTATTTCATGGTAAACCAGAAGAAAAAATTAGAGCAATACTTCAGTGATGGCAGAAAATGTTGATAAGTCCCGTTCCAGAATACCTGAAAAGTCAATTATTACCTTATTAGGCTTCTCTGAAATTAAAGGATTAAAACAGTGAGTAGATATTTAACACTGCTGATTTGTAGTTATGCTTTTTCTGGATAGCTGACTGTGCATATATGCAGCACAAGGCCAAGATACTCGTTAGCTCTGAACTTGCTACCCGTAACACTACAAGTTTTGTAGGTGCTGCAGGACATGGCTTTGCATGGGTTTCTCAGCAAATCTAGCTACCCTGCTAGTTGTGTTCACAGCTATGCTGCTTCTGGCAGCACAGTAACCCTATGTGCATCCGGTGGACAAGTATCCTTCTGTTCCTGCACAGCTTGAGTTGACGAGATGTTTACTCATCCTTATGAAATACAGCACTGGTATGGTAATTTTCTGAAACAGATGTGGTATTCTCACTGGTAGCTGGTTTCCACTGTTGAAGCAACAATTGCTCTGCATGAGACTTTGAAAATGTACAGGGATAATGGTTACTTTCTACAGTGGTTGCCATCGAAAAATTATCATCTATCTGTAACTACCACAGAGCAAGAAGACTAGGGTGCCTGACTTACTGGGCTATAGCAATAGTGACTGTAATAGCCACAGTATTGCATGGTTAATTAAACGTAATCTCAAGCACTGAATACATCTGAATAGCTCTAAAATTGTAGCAAACTTTGCAGAAGTGAATAAACAGAGGAGAGGGGAGAAATATTTTGCTGCAGTGGGATACAAAGGACAATATATGTTAGTGGAACATCTTTCAACTAATTATTCTTACCCTTGCTAGTTCATTTTTGACCTTCAAGAAAACTGTTACCGATATGTTTTTTTGCTTTAAAGGTTGCTAGAAGTGGTAGGCTGGCTTCTCAGAATGCCTACAGCTGCAGTTAGAACCGAGACTGAAAATCCTCTTGGTCAGAGAAGGGAGGGATCTTTCTTTTGCTTTCTGAGATAGATACGCTGAGTGTATGGTTAATAGCTTACTTCAATTTAGGTTTCATGTAACAGCTGGAACCAGATATTGTGGTCTCTGCCAATAGCTCTTTTCACAGGGCCTAGAGGCAGGGTTCAGACACCCACAGAGGTTTTGTTGTATCTTTCCATTGCACATTCACTCCTTAGCAAGGAAGACTTCATTTGGGATTAGGGTCCCATGTGATATATCAGAATAGTTTAAGGAAGATTGACTCCTTATATTTATCTTCTTCTAGTAAATAAGCTTCTGCATTAGAATGATCTTGCACCCCTCTTGCACCTGTATTGCAGCCTCCAAGCCTCAAGCTTGGGGTTCTGGGTTACACAAAGAACACAAGATAATGCTGATGGGGAGTGGGAATATACTGAATTATCGAACATCCATTGCTACACAACTTACATAAAACATGTTTTACCAGAATGAAATGCTTTCCTTGTTAAAACTATTCTCTTTAAGCAGGGCATATCTTTTATGGCTCTCTTGAAATTTTTTAAGAAAATGTCTGTAAGTTATTGGTCTTAGTCTAGGTATTTTGTTAAATTTTGTATTTTATTGTGTACTAATAGAATCAACGAGGACCATTGTATCTGTGTTTAAGGACAACCAGAGTAAAAGGATTAACTGAATTTTCATCAGAGGACATGTTTTAATCTCTTTTACAAAATACTGTACACAACAGGAAAATACCGAAAACAGCATTGAATACAGTAACTGCACTGAATGTAAGTCGTTTCCAGCAATGTTTTTTGTAGAAAATCAATTTGATGGTGTATAAAGCTTCAGTATTTTCTGCACATTGATTATAGCAGGGCTGGCACCAAAAAATATGACCCTTAAAAGAAAGATTGCCTGATGTAACTCAGAACTCAGCCTTTAATAGCTCTTCCATGAGCTGCAAGTAACATATCAGCATTTTCCATTATAATTTTAGTTTCAAAGTTGGTAGTTCAAATACAGATGTTTTGCTATACTAAATACAAACTATATTTCCTCCATTGGTGGGCCCTTACAGAGACCAACAGGGCTGAAATTCTCATAATTTCCTTCAGCCAATCTACTCTTCCATCTAAAATTTTTTCATATGCTCTGACAGTAATATATATGACAATAGGGTAATTCAGCAGCAAATGATATCACAAAGTCATAAGGTACTTGTGTATATACTGATTTCAATAAAACTGACTCATAGAAAAATATACAAACGTAAGACAGAACTACTCACACTCACAGTCTTAGTCAAGATACTATTTCCGCTTCAACACGTGGATGTGAAAGTTGGAAATATCAAAAGGAAAAACACGTCTATATGGTTTGAAAGTGGACATCACAGGGAATAACTAAGTAGTAAATGACAAGAATCTACAAAAAATACTCAGCTTTATTAGAAATTTCAAAAATCCTTTAACACCGTCTGGAAAGGAAAATGGAAATATTTGAATATATTAAGGGTGAAGCCAATGGCAACCTACCATTAGGCATCCGGGAAACAAGCAGGATCCAATGCCAAGAATCTGCTAAAAGTTTGACATGGTAACATGGCAGAGAGATGCATGTAAGCATTTATTATATTCACTAAAATGTAGTGAAATGATTTGGAAATAGGCCAATTTCAGAGTTCTCACAATTACTGTACTGTAAATATTTTCTCACCACTGAGGCTTGGCTCCCTTCAAAGCCCAGGCGGCATATATATCCTGTGCTAGAAAAGGTGTTAGAAGAGTAAATATCTGTTTCTAAACCTGTGAACAAACTGTATGTTGAAAACCTGCCTAAAATTAATGCACAAGTTCATCTTTCCCCAGACAAGCTTAATTTATATGCTGGCATTTTATAAGAATAGTTTGCTTCCCCTTTACAGGTAGTATGTTTTCCATGCTCACTTGGGGAACATCTCTTATCTTGCTGACTCTACTTTGGCTGCTCTTTGTTCCTTCCTGGGTTTATTTGTTATGAGTTGCCATGAGTTTATTTCTGAGGAAGAAAAAAGACTTAATGAAATTCCAGCCTTTTTAGTATGTTTGTGATGTCTTGTTTTTAGTATGATTATGATATCTTTTAATATGTTTGTGAGGCAGCTGTGTCTGTGGGGGGTCTGAGGTGCTTTGATGAAAAAGGAGAAATAGCAATTTGGGTGAAGCTGCATCCCTAGAATCAGAAGAGAGAGACTTTGGAGGAATATCTTGTCCTTTCCTTGGCTCTGACTGTGCATGGACTGTGAAATTAAACCATGAGCTTTGTGTTCTGTTTCATTCCCAAGTTCACTTTTTCCTTTCTCTCTCCTCCATCAGCAGGAGTTTGTCACCTCTTTGGGCTGGGGGACTTCAGTTAAAGACCACATTTTGTCTACAGAAAGACAAACCTGAAATAATATTATGAATTTCTGCCACATGAATACTGATTTTCTACTGAACTTTTCAATGTATCATGTTCCATGTATTTTGAGACTTAAATTGAAAAAAAACATATTACACTTCACTATTTTTGTTATGTGGACTTCTCCCTCCCATGGATCTGCCTGAGATCTCCTATGGCTGTCTCAGCAAGCCTTAGTTCTTTGTGTGTACTTTTGTCCCTTGCAGCAGTGGCAGCAGTAACCAACGACCATGGGTCAGCATGGGGTAAAACAGAAGGAAAATATACTAGATCAGCAGGAGCTGGACTCTGAAGCTGTCCTACACCTGAGCTCAGCAGACTTTGGAAGTCACTGGCTCTATGGCAATACCTAAAATGAGGAAGTGAGTCTAGATTAGTGTTTTAGTTTGGGTAAAAAATGAACTTCTGAACTGTCTCCTGCTGAGCTGCCTAAGGGTCCTGCAGAAACTTGGCTTCCCATATGCTATGAGACTGTTCAGCTACAAGTGCACCAGCCCCATGTGTTCTGAGACGGTTGAAGGCTGGATGATCAGGTGATGTGTGGAGGCAAGATATTGTTCTGTTTTGCATGTTGTGGCTTCTGTAGACGCAGAATTTTTACAGAAAAATTCACACTGGTTTCCAGCAAACGTTTAATGGAGTTTTTATCCCTCAAAACCTGTATGTCTGTTTTAAAACAAACAAGTGAGCAAACAGACTTAAAACAAAGGAAAATATAAAAGCATAATATTCTTCTCTATGTCTTTGTACTTCAAGTGCTGCCAGTGACACACAGTCTTTTTAAAGAAATGTATTGTTTGTTTAGAACCAAAGACTGACGGAGAAATAATATCATAAGCCATTAATCTGTCTATATGATTTCTGCCTCCTTCCAAGTTTTTCAGTTCAGAGAAAGACTCTGATCCTCACTGTTCTTGTCACTCTTGTCACCCCCCAGTCTCTTGTTTCACCACCCCTCTCTTCTGAGCACCCTTTTTTATTATTTTTAATGTCTCTTTCTTTGTAGGATAGTCTCTAGAGATTAGGAATGGGATAGGATACTTATAGAAAAGAGCTTTAGCTGTCATCTTTCAGGTTTGATCCTGATTATTTGTATCTGAGAAAGTATTGCATTTCCTTCTTTTTTTTGTTCTTTCTATAGCTATCATTGAAATGAACAATACTAAGGCATATAGGAAACATTGCAATATAAATAATACCTAATCAGAATTCTTAATTTATTGAATAGTAAGTAGTCCTATCTGCTACAGCATTATCCTATGAAATATGAATTAAACATTTGAAAAAGAAAAAATAACAGCTGTATAATGTTTAGCTATGCCATTCCATTTTTAGCTTCTTTTTTTAAAGATGTTGGATTCCCATTCCGCAGACAATTTGAAATGTGGATTTAATTAGTCATTTTATAGTAATTGTAGCTTGATAGTAATAGAATATTTTGTTGAATATGCTACAGCATAAAGCAATGACAGCTAGGCACTGCTTAGAAAACAGGATGTGCTTTTATTCTGTCATTAGGATTCATCGTTTGTTATTCGTAACTATATTTCCTGAGTTAATTGTACATAGTCTTTGTAGCATAATGTATTATTTTTCCTGATCTTCCTTTTTTTATTGGAAAGTCTTGTATTTAGACATACTTTGAGGCCAAGGCTCTGTGACTTGATGCTGAAGGTGAGCCATCTGTTTCCTCACATTAGGTTCCCAGAATGAGTGCATTTCACACAGGTGTCACACACTGGTTATGCAGACTTGTGAGTCATTCTCAGGACCATGTAGCAGGTACATTCCAGGCAGAGACTTCCTCTTCTCCAAGATTTTTATGAAAAACACATTTTGGAAAGAGCAAACAATGCAATAAGGAGGCATCCCTGTGAAACAACATTTTCCTAAGTAAGATAACTCAGAAAAATTGCAAGTACTCCCAGGATATCCAAACCTTATCCACCCAAAGTCTGCTTCCTGGAACATAAACCTGTTGAGATATATTTAATGAGTCATTGAAAATCCTGACATCTGTGCTGTGTAGCATGTTTCTGACATACCTGCATGTATGCAAAGCCCTGAGTTTTGTCATTGTCTTGAAATCTGGAGGTCTCAATTCAGTTGCTGAAACATAAGTGTCTCTGGTGTGTCCTTGAGATGCCCTACCGATCTGAAATTTGTTTGTCATGAGGATGTATTGTGTCTTTGGATGACTTTCAGTCTCTAGATTTGGGCAATAGGATCATGTTCATATTGACTCATTAAGCTGCTTCATCTCAAAGTGCAGCACTAGCAGAGTCTTCTCAAAACAGTACAAACAAGCCTGGTTGGAACTGCTGAAGAAATCTGAACCTTATAGAATATACTAGAGTAGACTAGACTAGAATATAATAGAATGGAATAGAATAGAGTAATTTCAGTTGGAAGGGCCCTAAACTGAACACCTAGTCCAACTGCCTGACCAATTCAGGGCTGACCAAGATAGGACATGTTATTAAGGGCATTGTCCACATGCCTCTTAAACCCTGACAGGCTTGGGGCACTGACTACCTTTCTAGGGAACCTATTCCAGTGTTTCACCACCCTCTCAGGAAAGAAATGTTTGCTAATGTCCAGTCTGAACTTCCCCTGGGGAGACTTTGAGCCATGCCCACATGACCACTGAATATCAGGGAGAAGAGATCAGCACCTCCCTCTCTACTTCTCCTCCTTAGGAAGCTGCAGAGAGCAATGAGGTCACCTCTCAGCCCCCTTTTCTTAAAACTAGACAAGACCAAAGTCGTCAGCTTCTCCTCACAGGACAAGTCTTCCAGCCTTTTCCCCAGCTTTGTTGTCCTCCTCCAGATGCGTTTAAGGACCTTCACATCCTTCTTAAGTTGTGGGGCCCAGAACTGCACACAATATTCAAGGTGGGGTTACACCAACACTGAATACGGATGATCACCTCTTTTGATTGCCTGGTTATACTGTGTCTGATGCACTCCAGTATGTGATTTGCCCACTTGGCTACCAGGGCACAGCAATATAACCAAATTAACAATAAAGGCATTGTCCACATGCCTCTTAAACCCTGACAGGCTTGGGGCACTGACTACCTTTCTAGGGAACCTATTCCAGTGTTTCACCACCCTCTCAGGAAAGAAATGTTTGCTAATGTCCAGTCTGAACTTCCCCTGGGGAGACTTTGAGCCATGCCCACATGACCACTGAATATCAGGGAGAAGAGATCAGCACCTCCCTCTCTACTTCTCCTCCTTAGGAAGCTGCAGAGAGCAATGAGGTCACCTCTCAGCCCCCTTTTCTTAAAACTAGACAAGACCAAAGTCGTCAGCTTCTCCTCACAGGACAAGTCTTCCAGCCTTTTCCCCAGCTTTGTTGTCCTCCTCCAGATGCGTTTAAGGACCTTCACATCCTTCTTAAGTTGTGGGGCCCAGAACTGCACACAATATTCAAGGTGGGGTTACACCAACACTGAATACGGATGATCACCTCTTTTGATTGCCTGGTTATACTGTGTCTGATGCACTCCAGTATGTGATTTGCCCACTTGGCTACCAGGGCACAGCAATATAACCAAATTAACAATAAAAGAACAATCAATCACTTCCAAACAACTTATGTTACCAGATTCTTAGCCTTAGAACAGGAGAAGGCCAGAAGTAGCAGCAATGGCATAAGGATAATGAATTATCTATTGGCTATTTAAATTGTTTCATCAGCATTATGCCTTTTATCTTTCTCTTTCATTTAAGGAGATGTATCTCAGCAGCTTGTCTAGAATAGTCTGGCTCTGTACATATCATAAGGAACAGGGAATTATTCCAAGAGAAAAACATATAAGAAGGAACAGATCTGTAGATTCCTGGACTCATGTACTGATAAATTAAACAGTAGCAGGTAATGCACTGGGGCACCAGGAAACTGTTGACTACTAGTAAGCTGTTAGCATGATCTCATATGTGGTTGTGGTGATTCCTGTGTCTCCAACACCATTCTGTTTTGCCTGACCTTGATGCCAGAGAAATAATTCTGGCTATGTCTAATTTACTAGCATTGGCATAGTTGAAGAGTTGTCAAAACACCAAGTTCTAGCCCATTTTCTTGGTATTATCTATATGACAAATAAGGCGATTCCATGTTAAGTGGTAAATTTCTTTATAGAATTTAATAAAGCCTCTAACCTTAAAAACAACAACTTCCTTTTACTTCAGAAAAAATCTAGTAGAGTTTCACTCTGGAACTTTTGTTAAATCTCCAATTTTTTTACAATGGCTGGTTTTGTTCAGTTTGTCCCCCAAAAATGTATTTAATTGTTGCATTTTTATATGGAGAAAAACAAGAAGAGAGATAGTGTTTATTGTGAATATAAAACATGAATGACAGGCGCTGTAATGTCATCTTGTAGAAAAGCTCTGAAGGTTGTTTTTAATATCATTTTCATTTCAAATCAGCTTAATTATAGAATCATCAATATGGTTCATTAAATACCTATAATATTCCTGATCTGAAAATAGATTTGGTATGCAATACTTCATTGGCTTACCTCCATTTATGAAACATTACATTATACATTAAATTAGAGCATCATCTATACTTAACCTTGTGTTAACAAACACACACACACGCACATTTTTTTAATTTAAAATAGTTTGTCTCATGAGATATAATTTATAACATTTATAACTATCAAAATTATTTTTCTTTCATGTTAGTTAAAAGATACTCTTGGTTATACTAAACTGATGCATTACATCAACATGAAAACCTAATTTATTTAAAAAGAGACATATTTCATGTCAGGGCTAAATTATGATTCCCTCCATTCATTATCAGGTTATGGTTCGTTAGGCCATTATATTTTAAAATCCCAGTCCTTCCCTTACTAGTTTCAACAAAACCACTAAAATGATAACTTTGTATGAGTGCTACAGATCTCCCCTTTAAGATCAATAACATAATTATGAATAGTCATTACCTGCTTATTTCCATTAGTGAGTTGATTTCCATTACACAAAATCTTTGCATTTCACTAGTGATCTAAACTGTAAATTTAGCAGTAAGGCTGTTTTTAGAATTCAAGGGTCATTGCCTCAAAGAAAATTCAGGATAGCCTATAATATTTATTTTTTAAATTCAGAAACAGGGAAAATATTTGTGTGACCAGTTATATTTGGTTTACAAGAAATAAAATAACAAGACATGGCCTAATTCCAGCCATGGCAAACTGTTGCAATTCTAGTACTGACACAGTGCTGAACATTTCTGCTGGCTATAACCCTGCTGTTCAAGTCTCTCAAGCTTTCAGTATTCCTTCGGCAGAACAAGAAAACAGCACCAGAGGCATCAAGGAATTTCTGGTTGTAGTGAGGCCAGAGTTTTAATAATTACCTACAAGATGAAAAAAAAAGCTGCTAGGAAAGGTGGTGTCATTTACTGGCTAGATTTGCTGTGGTCTTGACAGGTATACAGTGTCCTAGATCGATGAAATTCTGCCTCTGATGTTATAAAGGAGCCAGAAATGAAACAGGTAACCAGCTCTGATTTGGTACCCACAGGCACCTCAGAATATCAGAGACGTGCAGGACTGCCTGCAAGTGTGCTCAGATTAGTGAGCATACTTCAGGGAGAGTTTTGCCATGGGCTCAAATCCAGGTCAAAGAAGTGACAAAAACAATTATTTACTGTGTATTATAAAAAACACCTGAAATATTATTGTGAAGAAACAAGAAAGGTGTAAATTTCTGTAAAGATCAAACTTTAGGAACACATTTGGAAATTGTATTTACTTACAATAATACAGTGTACTGGCAACTATTGTAACATAGCTACAAGTACGTGCAGGGACACGTGTGTAATGCACAATTAATGAGTTCCAGGCAGTGTTCATACCCCTCAGCCAGAATCCTGTCACCTCTGTCGAGTAATTTCTCCCTACATGCTATATCAAATAGAGGTCTTCACAGTGGTTGGAGAAGAGTGTCTACTGCAGGAGGGGGGTTTCTGGTGTCAGAAAACTGTAGTTCTGTTACTAAAGAGGAAACTTTTGTCTAGTGTCCATGACACACAGAGAAATAGAGCAGAGTTTTATGTATTGGACTTTAGCAAAAACTTGTATTACCATTGGGCAAGGATATTTCTTGTTAATGCTAAGTAGTGGGAAAGGTATAAGCAAAGGGCACATTATAAACCCACTTTATTACTAACCCACGGTAGTACTGAGCTTGCAGTTATGCTACACGTTGCTTTACCCTTAAGCTGTAAGGGTGAGTGAAAGAAAAATTTGGTTGGTGGTAACTAGCATTAGGTATTCCTGCATATGATATGCATGGATATCCTTCTTAGTCACCAAATCTCAGTAACAAGTGTGTATTTCGCACCATGTGTGCTACAAAATATGGAATGTATTTACTTCTGGCTTATATTTGAAGTGACGTACCTGGTGATAAGACCTTAATTAGGCAGTTATGCTCAGCTGAGTGTCTTTATGCTTCTGTCATTATTCCTCTCAGCTTTGTTTCCTCTGATCAAATTGTGGGTGTGGAGAGCGGTTTACTTTAAAGGCTCAGTCTTCTGTGGAACACCATTCCTGATTTTAAAAAATCTCAAACAATCAGGAAGTAGCTTGAATGTGTATTTCTTTAACTGAGGAAGAAAAGTATTGGTCTAGCTGCTAAGTATAAATGGGCCAGTCATCAAGACCTTTGAGATTCCTGGCAGAAGACAGAAGTACATTTTGGCATGATGCTTGTACAATACTCTTTCTACCTTTCCTATGAAAAGGACAGGAGAAGAGGAAAATCACCAGAGGTGGGTAGCTGTTTACCCAGACAAACCTGGAGATGGAGGGCAAAGAGAGGAGTGAAAGAGTAATTGTGAAGTGTGCTGTCATTTTGTGCTGTCCTTACCCTTTCCTCATAATAAGGTGATCTGTGAGTAAAGTTAGGCCGGTATAGTTTTGAGAGTTTTTTGTAGCAACTAAAGTGTAAGTACCTTGAAAAAGTGTGAGCCTGTTTTTTGTATGTTAGGAAATATTAATAAAGCTGGTGACAAAGACATACAAAACCAAATGGATTAGGAAAGTCAAGAAGTGTTGAAAGACTCATTGTTAGTAAAAAAGAATAAAAATAGCAATAGTGGAAAAGACACATAAAAACATGGAAGATTTTCAATTCAATGAGGATGGTAAAACTATGGAACACAAGTTCAAGATGTGCAGTATTTTTATACATGTGTTTTCAGAGACAGTATTAAGGGAAAATCTTTCCCTGAATTCTAGTGGGAAAAGTGACATTTATACTATGAAGAGATTTAAATTTTTTCCAGACACTGGGTGAATTTCACTATGAAGGTTTCGCAAAAGCCTTATAACTGAAAGATTGGTTTTATTTAAAGAGAGAGCTGAGAGAGAAATGAGACTTTCTGGACATGTTTAATAAATCCCAAGAGTTTCTTTCCCTGTTGAATTGGTTTCTATGGAAAAAGTCAGAAAATGTTTTGCTTAATGATAAAAGGGAGCCTGAGAAGAGAAAACTGGTCAACCAAGGAACAAGCTGCACTAGTTGATTTGAAAGAAAGCCTATCCTTCCCATTTAAAAAAAGTTGGTTTTAAATTTCAGAATGTAGGAAGAAAGACTGTATCCATAAGTAAAGAAGACATAACCATTAATAAATTATGAAAAGTAAATGTTTCCAATATTTAGGCACTTGATATTTATATACTCTTTAATAAGCTTCAGTCCAAAAATGCTAACAATAAGGTCTGTTGAATATAGTAACAGTGAAAACAAAATACTACTTCCTCTAATCATGGAGATTAGACCACTTATTTCACTTTAAGGGAACCTTTCTCCATCTGACAGAGATGACAGGTGAACAGATTGTACCTTATTTTTAAAGACTCTCTTAAAACAGCACCCTATACTTTCTTCTCATCATCATATTAAGTGCCAAAAGAGATTCTTTACTATGGTTACATGAATTTTAATATGAGAGATATGCATGTTAAGATGCTGGTTGAGTTAGAGGAAATGTTTTGCAATTTGGAAACAAACAAAAAAATCCTGGAAAATGTTTTCAGTAGAGTACTGACTATAGTGAATTAGCTGTATTTAAACAGGTATCTTGACCATACTTGAATGAATTATTTAGGAGCCACCAAACAGGTTAGAGCCACTTCCTTATCCCCTGTAGCTAAATTGTATCCTGAAATGTTTAGGCAACTTCCTAATTGGGTTTGGAATGGCCAAACACAATTCACAATATTTGTACTTCAGCTGCTGAGGTGAGTTGAGACATAGCCTTTTGCTGCTTATGGGTAACCTGAAGGGATTATTTCCAATAAAGGTCGTCAGTCTGTTCCTGTAGAGTTTCAAATACTCCTAGAGAGAAATTCAGTAAAGCACATTCTGTCTATGGCTTATCAGCTAACAGTATCAGATAGGTTAGCAGAACAATTTTACAGACACTTTCAAAGGGCCCAAAAATTCAATAGTCTGCCAAACAGAAAATACTGGTGAAGTTATTTCTCTAATGTCATATACGAATTAGGTTTGGTTCATTGGATTGTGTTTTAGCAAAACAACTAAGAAAACATTAAAATAGGTATATTTTTAAAACCTGAGTACACATGCCTTAACTCAGGAGTAAGTTCAGGGAAGGATATTTTTTGGGTGGGAGGTGGGGTGTTGCAGTCCATGTTTTCTGTAGGAGGATTAAAATTAAAGATAATGAAGAAATGGGATGACTGTTTTCTCCAATGTAAAAACTTCCAGAAAGAAAACAGGTTTGTCAGTATTGAGGATGTTTTTAGAAAGAGAAAAATGACATATTGCCACAGAGGCATGAAGGGAGATATTCACATTTTGATCTGGGCGACAGTAAAGATATTCTTGGACCAGGCATCTATGACCATAATGAAATAAAATGCTTTACAAGTCCAATTACACAAACACTTAAAAAAAAATCTAATTTTTTTATAGCTGCTTCAGTGCTATTCCTGTGTAGTTGTACAAAGTATATGTAATTCATTTGTACATAGCAGGTAAATATGGTATACATGAAACATACAACCACAATGCATGTCACCTCTATCTTCAAAGGACATCTCTGCTGCAGAAGGGGCCATTCTGTCAGGGAACCCTGTTACAGCAAACACCAGAGGAGGAACACCCTGATTCCTCCAAGAGCCTGACGTATGTTCTTTATTACCTAGCTACTTCACTTAATCTAGAGTGAATGTTATTATGACTTACGGTATATGACATTCCCTCTATATATGAACTGTAGCCAGTACCATTAGCAATCTTACACGTTAACTAGTCATTGCTTTTCTCCTGGGAACATTATGAACCTATAAACCCACTTTGCTTTGTGAAACAGGTGATTTTGCACTTTTCATTAAGAGCCAGTGGCAAAGCCAACTTTAAAAAGTGCTGAGCCAACAACAATTGACGTTTATTAAACCTAGATAAAAAAGCAGTATCTTAAACAGCCTTAAATGTCATTCTTTTTTAAATTTTTATCTTGAAGTGGTAGGTATTATATCTCCCAAAGACTAACCAGCAGTTAGTGAGGTAGAGTGCAAGAGGCATTTTGTCATTGTTATTAATAGCACCTTACATTTTCTGTAGCATCTTTTATCAGTCTTCAATACTGATCTGTGTTATTATTGAACATGGCAGTTTTTTTTAATTCTGCTTTTGTGAAGCTTGCTTAAATATTAAGCCATGACAAATAAAAAATTACATTGAATGATTATGCTGACCATGCATTCAGATCTGTCACTCAACAAGCAGAATTGTCTAAAAGACATTCTAAAGCACTATATTTATTTATTCTAAAATGTGATAATGTCTTACATTAGGGTAAAAATGTTGTGTTGAGTGACCCTGAAAGATTTGGCGAACCAAGGGAGAAAGGTTTTTAAAATTATGAGAGTTAGAAATAAAAGTAAATTATAGCTTTGCACACCAAACTGTTGTGTATGAGATCCTTTGTAACAGGGATATATGAACAACAAATTGTTTGATGCACCCAGCTGAAGGAAATGAGCAGTGTGATCAAATTAACATCTGGGAAAGTAAATATGAATATTTATGATGTATCTGGAAGTAGGAAATAGCCTTATGATGAAAAATATCATTACTTGCTACTTTAATGGAGTAGATTTTGTAGGTTGCTGTGACTTTGATGGGTATCTACTTACATGTTGAGTACATAGTTGTCTGGACAGGACACATCCTCTGATACAAGAACAGGAGAAGCTGATGCCTTTGTTTCTCACAGATGAACTCTGCAAAACCCACAGTGGCATGCTTTATGGCCACAGGTCTAAGAAGCAGAAAAAGTTTCCGGACAAAAAAAAAGTGGGAACTGGAGAGTAGAAAGAAATGCTTTCTCTCTCATATGACGCTATCAAAATTATATCAGAAACTAAGTAAAAATCATAGGTAATTATTTTTATATGTAGTTCTTCCTTAACAAGGGTAACTATAGCCTGAGAGGATTTTTGTCTGTATAGCGTCATAGAAATCACTGGTGTGGAACTAGAGTCCTGCTGGCAAATACTCCTCTCTGGGACAGATCCCAGGTCTGTTATTCTTTGAGGCAGCATTTCTCTAACCACTGCTGTAGAGAATGGTGTGTCTTGAAAAGCTCTCAGAGGAATGTATTTTACCAAAATTTTCATGTGACCAATCTTTGGATCTTTCAGACAGGAAGCACAACTTGGTGCAACAGAGGTGTGAGTCGGAGATGATAAGACTGCTGGTAAGAAACCAGGCAAAATTTTTTTTCATTGTTTAGGCATATTATTTTGTTATTAACAGACATTACAAATGTTTCCATGTTAGTCTATCAGTCTATTAAACCAGGGTGTGAGTTATCAGAAATGTTGATCACAGGTACTGAAAATGAAATGTTTTAAAATTAGCTTGAATTAGGGAGACAAGTTTTGAGCAGTGAGGTACTCCAAAAAGTCATGATTACACTGGAAGTTTTGCTTCTGGGATTTCCCCTCGAAGTTTGCAAGTACTCATCAACACTATTTGTAAGGTATTTTTTTAGAAATCTGCTGTGGGATATTTGATTCTGACATTAGCCTGAAGCTGATAATTTAGAGTGGACAAATGAAGAGCTCCACAGTCTTAACTATGGTTATGATCTACTCTTAGCCTTATCTCAGGCCTTACACACCAGCCATTATACCATTGTCCCACAGCAGTGACCCATGGCTCTCCTGAAGGTGATAATTTACTGTCAACACCAGATGTTGCATCACCTAAGAAGCAGAAGTAACTCCAAAATTTCTGTGTATTTCTGTATTTTATGGCTTTATAAATGTTAATCCGACCCCTGCTCTAAAAATAAGATTTCTTCACTGGCAAATTTTGCCTATCATGTCATTCATGTTTCATTTTTATAGCCGGGAGTTCAAGCCATTGCCGCAAAGTAAGAAACTGAATTAGGACACTTCTTAAATTTCCTCTGGTCATTTAGGTAGGTAAGTACGAGCAAAGAGTAATAGCGCTGAAGAGGAGGCGCAGGGGGGACCTTATTGCTCTCTACAACTGCCTGAAAGGGGGTTGCAGAGAGGTGGGTGTTGGTTTGTTCTCTCAAGTGACAAGTGACAGGATGAGAGGAAATGATCTCAAGTTGTGCCAGGGGAGGTTTAGATTGGATATTAGGAAAAATTTCTTCACTGAAAGGGTTGCTAGGCATTGGAACAAGCTGCCCATGGGGGTGGTTTAGTCACCATCCCTGGAGGTATTTAAAAGATGTGTAGATGAGGCACTCAGGGACACAGTTTAGTGGTAGACTTGGCAGTGCTAGGTTAACAGTTGGACATGATCTTAATGGTCTTTTTCAACCTAAAATATTATATGGTTCTATGACTCACTTTATTTGCAACACGAACAGAAAACTTAAGAAGATAATGTAGGATTTCTAGATTAAAAATCATGGCAGCAGGTTTAATAGCTCACTGCTAAAACAGTTCATAGTGCCAGTTTATGAATAGACTCATTGTAGGAATCCCATGGCTAGTCATAGGACTGAGCTGGGTGTTTAAAAACTCAACTCCAGATCAGACTTTATTGCAGTCTGCATTGTTGTGTTACATTAGGGTTCCAGCTTGCACTTGCATCCACATGTTTTATTGTCTACACCACCTGTTTACTGATTTATACTCCAACTAACATCTGGAGAAAACCAGCCAATTTACCAGGTGAAGAAATATAGACACAGAAAATTGAATCCTGCCTTTTTAGGTGGGGGCAACTCTGATCACTCAAGCCACAGGGCCTAAATCTCAGGTTATTCTTTGTTGTAATTAGCTATTTAGTACAGATTAGAACAGCATAGCAAATCCCCTCCCCCCCCC
>NW_010263016.1:0-225 GCF_000690775.1 Eurypyga helias
GCCCTGGAAGCGACACGCTTTCCCCCGTGCCTGCCTGCTGCCGGTTCCGAACGCCCGACACGGCGGGCAGGGACACCCGAAACCTGAGCCACCTCAGACACGGGCGGAGGAACGACTGCTGCGCTACCCTGAGCCCCAAGCAGGCCCCAGGGGCTGCACCCAGCCCCTTCCCAGGTGCCCCGGTGCCTTCGCTCTCGCGGAGCGGCCTCCGGCCAAAGCACTCTA
>NW_010263016.1:371-616 GCF_000690775.1 Eurypyga helias
GGCTGCTTCATCTTCACGAGATCAAAGAGATGGGCCCCAGCAACAGCCCAAACCATCCTACGGCTCTCTTCCCCCGGGGAGAGCAGCTAGGGTCATCTGTGGAAACCGGCACACTGCGATTCTCCTCTGGAATCAAGAAACCCGGTCAGAAAGGCTTATAAATCCCCGGTGCTTTGCTGGCTTGTCGCTTTATTTTCCACGTGGTGGGAACGAGAATTTGGCTGGCGGCTGTTTCTGAAAGGAAT
>NW_010263017.1:0-7089 GCF_000690775.1 Eurypyga helias
GCCCCGTCGGTCTGCCCCGTCGGTGCTGTGCAGGAGCGTGTCGGGAACACCGGGAGAAGAGCAGTCGCCGGGCTGAACTTGCACATCTGGATTGGAAACACCCGGGGTTCCCTTGGCCAGCTTGCGCAGGTCCGGCTCAAGAGCCTAAATGCTCACCGGCAGGAGCGAGATGACAAAGGTGGACGCTTGCACTGCCCTGTCCTCTCGGTCCTTTATGCCCTTTACGTGCCAGTGTAACACTGGCCTGGCTTCCATGGGCGTTACGGGCGCAGGTAGAGTTCCCCCGGCGTGAGAACCACAGTGATGTGTGGGTGCTTTCTGCCTCGCAGTCCCGGCGTGTTCGCTGTAGTGCAGGTTTGTGGAGGGATTTCGCAATAATTTAGCGCTACGTAATTACCCTGTATACTCAAATTTGGCTTTCCATTGGCCTTGCCTGAGAAGAGAAGG
Organism: Eurypyga helias; assembly: GCF_000690775.1. Lineage (NCBI taxonomy): Eukaryota > Metazoa > Chordata > Aves > Eurypygiformes > Eurypygidae > Eurypyga > Eurypyga helias. The sequence continues at coordinate 448 of NW_010263017.1, forward strand.
CTCCGAGGAGACCTCATTGCAGCTTTCCAGTATCTGACGGGGGCCTACAAGGGTGCTGGGAGAGGGCTTTTTACAAGAGCCTGTAGCGATAGGACAAGGGGTAATGGGTATAAATTGCAATCAGGGAGGTTTAGATTAGATATCAGGAAGAAATTCTTCACAGAGAGGGTGGGAAGCACTGGAACAGGTTGCCCAGAGAAGCTGTGGATGCCCCATCCCTGGCCGTCTTCAAGGCCAGGCTGGATGTGGCTCTGAGCAACCTGGTCTAGTGGAAGGTGTCCCTGCCCATGGCAGGGGGGTTGGAACTAGATGGTCTTTAAGGTCCCTTCCAACCCAAATCATTCTGTGATTCTATGATGTTGTAACTGATGTTTAGAATACTTGCACCTGTCCTGTGACAGCCCTTGGCCTTGCCTGAGTTGATGTTTTAGCTAATACTTAGAATACTTGCACCTGTCCTGTGGCGTATTATAGATAATTAGTTTACAATGCAAACAGGATTTTATGCTAAAGAGAGCAGAACTATCAGGAGAGTAACTTGTATCTACATTGCGGAGTATCTAGCAGGTGCTGTGTTATTTAGGTACTATTATAAAAACATTTCAAGCTTCTTTTATATCCTCTGATCCAACTTTAGGTTAGAAATTAATTCTATTACTACTACTACTAAATCCGTATTTATTCAAGCATGTTTGTCGTCTTAAAAAGTGTTCTGAGGGTACTTGAACCCGGCGCTCTCACGAGTGTCTGGGATGTATGATCCTGCATTTTCGCTGCCTTTGGTTGTGTGGCTTAGGTAGGATACCATCGGGTGGTTAGTGCTTTCTGCAGCCTCTCGTTTAGCCACACGAGGGCGATCTTAGAACATAAAAAAAGCGCCCCAAAGTCTTACTGTGAGTGTATGTATCTATTAAAGTGCCTATTTTTTTTTTTTTTTTTACAATGGAAAGTTACTTTGTATTCAGGACTGCTGCAGATAAATGAATTTCCTTTTTATTAGAACGTCCTTTTTAATTCAGGAATTTTGTGAATTTTGTATATTCTAGCCAAGATAAGTGTCGAGGCAGCATCTTCTTTTGAAGATCTTTACATAACTTCTTTCCAGGGATGTGTGTAAAGCTGGTGTGTCTAAATTAAAAAAAATATGCTTTTATTTGCTTTCATTAGCTAAATTTCACTAGTTTTAAACTCAAGTCTGTTTTGACCAGTCGAGAAGCAGACTAGTTAAATACCGTATGCTTGGTGATGGTTGGACAAAGACAAGAGGCAAGCACCTTGTGCCCTTTCCCTGCTGGTGCAGCTGTTTTGTCTTGTGGCATGAGGCAGGTTCTGGTTTCTGGTAATGTCTTAAGACAACCCTGAAGCAAGTCAGTGTAACCCGGATAGTCTTCCAGTAACTCAGGTTAACCATCTAAAATTGATCTACCAAAAAGCAGAACTCTTGCCCATTGCTAGTCACCTTATCTCCCTTTTTACTGGAGATTGATACCCTTATGTCAAATACTCGGGGGTTTTCAGAGGCACTGTGTTTGGTGAAATACTGTAATATTTGAACACTAGAGTAACTGAGCTGTGTTAAAATGTACATTGTGCTGTTAAAAGAATTCTAACAAAGGGTCAACGATCTGATATTAATTTTGTGGCATCCCTGTCGTGTTTCTAACAGTGACTCATCGTGGGTGTCTAGATACAGAAGTGTAAGAACAGGGCAAGCACAGTCTGTGCTTGTCCATAACACTCTTGGGCCTTCTGATGGGCTTGCTGTGATTTGTGATCTTTCCCAATCTGATCTTTCCACTAATTCTTGATGGACTTCCCTTCCACGAATTTTATCACCAAGTGGATGTGTTCCCATCTTACAGTTTTACGAAGGATTGTCTCCGTCATGTTCTCTGCTCCTTGCAGTGCAGGGAGAGATCAACTGAAAAGAGCAGACAGTAGTTTGAGAGGGCTCGTTTGCTGGTTGTCTCCTCCATGACACAAGGTGTCACGGTTCTTCATTTCACTCTTTGCCTTTTCTCCACACCTCAGCTCTATCCTTCCCAGGCAGAGAAATTCTAATTTATTTAACTGCTTCAGGTATGGAACTGTGCTGTGTTGTTGGCTGTCTTTAACTTCGGAGGATTATTTTTTCATTATCATGATTACTATGATTTTAGTAATTTTGAAGTTAGAGAAACAGTATCCAAAGACACAAGCCCAGTATGGACTTCTGCAGCAGTAATCTTCTTTTCTGTTTTTATGGGCCTACATGTTATAGGACCTTCTGTTTTATAGGACTGTCTATTATAACTGTGAAGTTTTGGTTTTGAGTAGTGCAGCTCTTAGCTTTGTTTAGAGGCTGTTTTTAAAGTATTTGCCGAATTTGAGAGATCTTTCATAGAAGACCTCTCCAAACCCTTGTAGAGTGACAGCAAATTGAAGTGCTTGTTTTGCTAAAGGCTCGCCTTCTTTGGAGGGTCTTTTCATCCACAGATTACTTTATACTGTGGGCTCTCGGGCAGGCCTGTTAATGTTGAGGTGTTTAAAAAAAAATGCTGCATCCTGCTTTTAATTTTTCAAGTTGATAAAATTAGCCTTACTGATCTGCTTTGCTGTGTTTTTACATTTAATGCATCACAATTTCCAATTCTTTTTTTGTTTCCCTCGTTTGACAGAACTTTAGCCTGTATAAAAATGTTTTCTTCTACTGATGCTTTCCTTCACTGCTATTTAGCTAGATTTTTTTTCTTCCCCTTTATAAAATCTTCTTTGATGATTAGCATTGAATGTGTTGCTTTTAAATAGTCTTCACGTATTTCAAGGATTTCACTCTTCTGTGAAACCTTTTTAGTCCTTTTTGTGGTTTGTTTTTGTTTTGTTAAAGATGCTTTTTATCTTTATATAGTCCACATTAGTGAAGTTAAACATTTGGCTCTTTATTGGTCTTTTAAACGATTTTTGAGTGCTTATTTAATCATGGTTTGAGAGTCTGTCACACTGAATGCTGATAAAGTCAAGTACTGTTTTTCATGTGGTTGCCCTCCCTGCTTGCTGGGTGAAGCAGTCATTAATGATGCCTAAACATTTAATCTTGGCATCCTCAACTGACATTTAACCAATCTGCATAAGAGTAATTAAAAAGTACAATATATTGTTGTTTCTTTGTAACCTCTTTTATCCTTTTCAGTGTCACAGTCATTCTTACCATTCTGCTCAGACAATGTAGTCCTAACACTGTGCTTTTCTGTGTAATTCAAGTATTTCAGTCCTCAAGGACTCTGTTACTTGTTAAAAAAACTTGTTAATCAGATTTGTTGCTAAGTTGCTTCTAACAGATGGCATTGCTTCACAAACGATACACCCTACTGTCTGCCCTCAGTATTTTGAGGTGCTGGTGTCCCCCTGGCATTGGGACAGTGTTTTTCAGAAGCTTGAATGCCTGTCTGTCAGTAGTCCCTGCCTACACCCAGGCATTCTGGTTTGGTGCCTTATTATGCATCTTGCATTATTGTACTAGGATGTAGACTTATCTTTAAAAGCAACTACAAAGACATGGAAAACAAACCCAATTTGTTTCAACTATTCTTTGTTGTATCCTGTTAGAAAAATTTTACATTCTAAAATGTAAAAATTTTAAATTTTTCTAACAGGATACAACAAAGAATAGTTGAAACAAATTTTTGGGTTTAACTTCTGTGTCATCCTTAGTTTGAAAATAGTCTTCATGGTTTTACCACTGCAAGGCAAATCACCTTGATCTTTGTCTTTTGCACTTGTCACCCACTCTTCAGTCTTTAATTTAAAAACGTATTTGTAATTTTGGGTTGAAGCCTGTTGCTTGTCCCTATTTTTTCTCAACCTGTAATGTTCCCTTAGGTATCTATGAAACTCTCCACTTCTGCTCACAGCAGCACTGTCCGGCATTCGTGTCCCAAGCACCTTAACTAGTGCTTTTTCCCCCTCTGCTTTTGTTTCCTCTGTCTTAGTATATTTGTATTCTACAGATTGTATTGTATAGAATGCAATTTATTTCTTAATTGGAAACACGGACAAATTTTGGTGTAATTTCATTTTATGTGCTGTACCTCTGCAATGTCTGAGAGCCTCTACAGGTGTAGTTTACCTTGTAAACTAAATTTGTGGCCTTGTTAAAAAAAATGTTAAGTATATATAATTTAAATTTTTCTTAAAACCATATTAAGCAGTATTGATTTTAGCATAATCTTTTAGTTTTTGCAGAAATGCATCCTATACGAATGCTATAGAATCCTGAGATCTCAAAGAACTTCAGGATCATCAAGTCCAGCACTAAACCATGTCGATAAGCACCACATCTACACATCTCTTGAACATCTCTGGTGATGGTCACTCAACCACTTCCCTGGGCAGCCCGTTCCGATGCCTGATCACTCTTTTTGGTGAAGAAATTTTTCCTAACATCCAATCTAAACCTCTGCTAGCACAACTTGAGGTTGTCTCAAGTAGTTGTAGAGAGCGATAAGGTTTCCCTTTAGCATTCTTTTTTCCAGGCCAAAAAACCTCAGCTCCCTCAGCCGCTCTTCACAAGACTTGTGCTCCAGACCCTTCCCCAGCTCCATTTCCCTTCGCGGCACACGCTCCAGCCCCTCAGTGTCTTTCTTGCTGTGAGGGGCCCAAAACTGAACACAGGGTTTGAGGTGCGGCCTCAGCAGTGCCCAGTACAGGGGGACAATCACTGCCCTGGTCCTGCTGGCCACTCTGTTCCTGGTGCAGGTCAGGATGGTACTGGCCTTGTTGGCCACCTGGGCACACTGCTGGCTCATATTCAGCTGCCTGTTGACCAGCACCCCCAGGTTCTTTTCTGCTGAGCAGTTTCCCAGCCACTCATCCCCAAACCTGTAGTGTTGCAGGGGGTTGTTGTGATCCAAGTGCAGGACCTGGCACTTGGCCTTCTTGAACCTCTTAAAACTGCCCTTGGCCGGTTGATCCAGCCTGCCCAGATCCCACTGCAGAGCCTTCCTGCCCTCAGGCAGATCAGCACTCCTGCCCAACGTGGTGTTGTCTGCAAACTTAGCTGGGGTGCACTCGATTCCCTTTGCCCGGATCATTTGATATAGATATTAAACAGATCTGGCTGCAGTACTGAGCCCTGGGTAACACCGTGGGTGACCGGCTTCCAACTGGATTTAACTCCATCCACCATGACTCTTTGGGCCCGGCCACCCAGCCAGTTTTTTACCCAGCAAAGGGTATGCCTTTCCAAGCCATGAGCTGCCCTTTTCTCCAGGTGGATGCTGTGGGAAATGGTGTCAAAGGCTTTACTAAAGTCTAGGTAGACAACATCCACAGCCTTTCCCTCATCCACCAAGCAGTTCATCTTGTCATAAGAGGAGATCATGTTAGTCAAGCAGGACCTGGCTTTCATAAACTGTGCTGACTGGTCCTGATCGGCTGGTTGTCTGGTACATGCCACGTGGTTACATTTAAAATGATCTGCTCTGTAACCTTCTCTGGTACTGAGGTCAGACTGACGGGCCTGTGGTTCCCCACATCCTCGTTCCAGCCCTTCTTCTAGATGGGCATCACACTTGCTAACTTCTGGTCAACTGGCACCTCCCGGATTAGCCAGGCCTGCTAAGGGACAGAAAGTGGCATTGTGACATTGCTATAGCTTTCTTTTTTAATGCTTAACTAATGATAATTAAATTGTCCTGAATTTAGTTAGGAGCTAAAAGTGAGGACGCAGTCAGGTGCTATTTTTCCTTGATTGAAACTAACCTGTATTGCGGGTTTTGCCTCTGTAGTCATCCTGTGCTGGTGAATTCAACAAAAAATAGCTGCTATTCAGAATAGCTCAGGTTCAGATGAAGGAAGTCCTAAATAGCTTTCTGTTCTCCCTAGTCTGCTGCTTTTAATACAGTTAATTTGTTAGTTTTGAACCTGGGATTGTTGTGATGTTACTGTTCTAATGGTAGCAAATAGTGGCAGGTTTTATATACTTTTTTTTAATGCATACTGAGGATAATGCTTTGATTCAGAGATATGCCATAATCGCGCATATTAATTTTTTGAGGAATCAAAATAGAACAAATGGCAGGAAACAAATATTTATTTTACTCTCTCAAATTAAGAAAACATTTATTAAAGATGTTGGTATAAAGTGATAACTAAAAGGTCGAGGAAGAGGTCTAGGGAATAAATCTATGCCTAAATACAGCCTTCTGAGGTTGAAGTGTATGTAAACAGAGCAGCATAGCTGTTTTTATAGGTATGGGCTTGGAGATCTGCGAGTAGCCCACCTTAAGGAAGTAAAAATTCTTGGAGGAAGATGAGAAACACCATTCTGGGGTGTATCCTAGGGAGGTCCCTGTCACAGACGGATGAACGTGGCTGCTGCTTTCTCACTTGCAGATTCAGACAGCAGCAAAGCTGAGTGTGTATCCTGCGATGCTGCACACACCACCCACGCAGGACAGTAGCAGGGGAGGCGCTGCCTTCAGCAGCACCTACACATAGGACCCACGTGAGGTGTAAGCAGAGACAGCCAGGTCCTCCTCTTCGGCTGGTAGAGATTAAAAGTCACTGGTCAAGGTGCACACACACCTCTGTGGATTCTCCCAGGTACTGGCATGGCCCCTCTGTCCGGCTGGTGAGATGTCAAGTGCAAGGTCCTGCATCTGG
>NW_010263018.1:0-1035 GCF_000690775.1 Eurypyga helias
GGGGGGGGGGGCTCATGCACGAGGGCAGCTCTCGCACGATGGTGGCTCTCGCACGAGCTCAGGTCACGTGGGGCTGTCGCACAAGAGCTCTTGCACAAGGGCAGCTCTTGCACAAGGGTGGCTCTCCCTGAAGGCTTTTGCGTGAGGACCTTGCACGAGGCTCTCGCACAAATCCTTGCACAGGGCTCAGGCACAAGGTCCCTGCACGAGGCTCTCGCACAAATCCCAGCACTGCACAGGGCTCAGGCACAAGGTCCCTGCACGAGGCTCTCGCACAAGGTCCTTGCACAGGGCTCAGGCACAAGGTCCCTGCACGAGGCTCTCGCACAAGGTCCTTGCACAGGGCTCAGGCACAAGGTCCCTGCACGAGGCTCTCGCACAAGGTCCTTGCACAGGGCTCAGGCACAAGGTCCCTGCACGAGGCTCTCGCACAAGGTCCTTGCACAGGGCTCAGGCACAAGGTCCTTGCACGAGGCTCTCGCACAAATCCTTGCACAGGGCTCAGGCACAAGGTCCTTGCACGAGGCTGTTGCACAGGGGCAGCTCTCGCACAAGGGAGGGTTTCGCATGAGGGCCGTGCACGACACCCTCACACAAGGCTCGTACGTGAGAACGGCTCTCGCACGAGGCTCTTGCACCAGGACGGCTCTTGCAGGAGGTTCTTGCACAAGGCTCTCGTGCGAGGATGGCTCTTGCACAAGGGCGGCTCTCGCACGGGGCCCTCGCACGAGAGCATCTCTCTGCAGAGCCCGGGGGCTGCACAGGACGGAGCAGTATAAAGGGGTTCCCTGGGGGGGGCGCTGCCCCGGTGGTCCCAGATTTTGGGGGTGGGGGGGCCGAGGCCTCCCCAAAGGGGCATTTTCAGCCCAGCACCGAGTGGGGGGATGGTCCCCCCCGACCCCCCCACGGGAGGGGGGCCAGGCCGAGGTAGGAGGGGGGGCCCTGGGAGGCCCCATGGGGAGATTGATGGGGGTCCCGTGGGGGGAGGGGGACATTGGGACCCCCAGAAGTGGAAATTGGGGGCAGATGGGGGGG
>NW_010263019.1:0-40795 GCF_000690775.1 Eurypyga helias
CACGCGGGGCTCGGAGAGGAACGATTTAAACGCCCCGCCAGGCCTCGGGGGGGCGGCTGCACTCGTGGCCTCGTTTCTTGCGCTCCCAGAGCGGCCCTGGCAGTGGGGCCGTGCCCCCCGGGCGTGCCGCCTGTGCTGGGGGGCGGGAGGGGGGCTGTAGCCGCCCCTCCGGCGCCTCTTTCCACACAGTAGTTTGGTTTTTAACTTCAGAACGGGCCGTGTATTCAAGTGTGTGGTCAGCTAAGAAATATTTCACTAAAAGAAGCATTTTCAAAATACCGAATTCCTCTGTTATCAGCAAAAACTTTTCAGATCTGTTATTTCAGCTAAAATTCTTTGTGATGGCTAAGCCACGTTAATTCTTTCTCTCTGTCATGCTTAAGACTCCATTGTCAAGCCTAGTGGGGAATCTCTCCCATTGAATTAAATAGGAGTGTCTAGGTCTAGCGTGAATTCCAACTGCATGGCTGCAGCGGGTCTTTTATCGCTCTCATCACTTCAGCGGTCAGCAGAGTTCAGCGCATTGTTTGGCGGAGAATAAAAAGTATTATTGTTCCTGACGATGAAGTGAAAATTCCCAAAATGTAATTCGGGAATGAGAAGGAGGAGAGATGCGCTTTTTTTTTTTTTTTTTTTGGTTAGGAAGCCAGCGAAGTTCAGTATTGATTACTGCAAGCACCTTCTAGGGAAGCAGCAAGAATTATTCCCACATTCCTGAACATCGGGATGGAATGGAGACCATTCCATGGGAGCTGAATTTCTTTCTTGAGTACCTGCATGTAACATAAGAACATTTCTCACAACATTTTGAACTTTATTAAAACTATAACAGAGCAGATTTATTGGACAGCTGTGTCATCATGCCTGTGAAATGAAACGTCCTTGGAAAAGAAATCTAGAACTTGAGTTCTTACCACAGGCATGTTCTGTCAGAAACATGCTTGGAACTGAGTTGGAGTTTAATTATCATACATACGTACACATGCACTATGGTTAAGCAGAATAAGAAACCTTGTCAAAACCAAGCTTTTCAAGTCCATTAGTTTCGTACATAGGTACAAGAAAGTAGTATAATTCTTACCTATTTAACTGCACTGAATCTGGTACTGCATATTTCCAGGGAGTATTTTTATGGTTTAGGATCAGAGTGGAAGGGTCCTCAGGAGGTCTGTAGTGCAATCTCCCGCTGAATGCTGTGTCAGCTATCAGGTCAGACCAGGGCACTCAAAGCTTTGTCCTGTTGGTGCTTGAAAACCCCCAAGAATGGAGACTGCACAAGCTCTCTGAGCAACCTATTCTTGCTTTGACTGTCCTCATTAGAGCAAAGAGGTCTGAACCTCTATTTTTTTTTTAATTTATGCCTGTTGTTTCTCATTATTCCACCATGCACAGCTGTGAGGAACCCAGCTCAGTCATCTTTATGGTGGGTTAGCGAACTTGTACCTAGAAACACAAGTCTATCTATCTACAGTGTAATTAGAATGACTTTTTTTTTTTAAGTTGCCTGTTTCTTGAAGAAAGATTTCTTTGGATGAAAGTATTGCATGGCGTTTAGAATATCTGCTTACTAAAATCATACAGGACACATTTGATCTTAAACATCTGCCGAGCCCAGTCATTTTTTTAAAGCGTACTTACTGTTGGAAGGCAATATTGAATACTACAGGAATTCAAGTAACTGCAGGTAAATTAAATAGCAGGTTTTCATTTGGGTGTAATGAAAACCAGTGAGAACGTAGACAGGGAACTGAAGGAGGCAGACTTGGGTTATTTCTGATAAGTCTGGTCATTGAAGTTAGGATGAGGGGTGTTATTTTGAAAACTAGACTTGCTGGAGAGGTAGAGTCGTAGCCTGTTTTGGGCAGGGGTGTAGTGTAAAAACAGAAGAGGGGGGAGAAAGAAGTCTAATCACCTAATATTTTAAGTATGTATAGGGATCTGTGTATGTGCTAGCACACATAACTTTTTCTGACCAGTTTGTTGAAACCTGGTTTGTTCATTTAATCTTCCACTAAAAATTACTGGAATGTCTGTTGACTAAAAAAGCCTGTCCTTCTCCAACTTGCATGTCTGTCTTTTGATAGAGAAACTTTTATTTATTTTATCTTGGCAATTTTATGCTCTTTTTTAAGATATATTTCTCAGGTTTGAGTACTAAGAGTAGATAACAGTTGCTTCCATGTATTCTGTAAGTTAGTCATGCTGTGAGGAATCTGTTCTGCTGGTTAAGGTCGCTGGGAAACTAATGGTGAACAAAAAGAACATGGTCAAGATGTAGCAGGATCCAGGTGCATAGTTAGGGCATACACAAGGCTGGTAGTGAGATGTGTAGAGCCATCAAAGTGGTCCTCCTCCAGGACAGGGGGAAGGTTCTGGGTTTGGCTGTATATTCTTCTTGCCTACCTTGCCCTGGTGCTCTTCAGCATCCTCTGAATCCAGTTTAATGACTTGACAGAATTATGCCAGTGAACAACTGGGTAGGTTGCTGCCATTTCTAGTGAGTTTAAACAATTCAAAATATAATTTCATTATTATCTGAATTGGCATGAGGGAAGCCAGCTTTTACAGTGCATCAGCTGTCCATGAAAGCATAGCTTCAGTTCTGTGCTGGACCTGTGTTTAGGAGGCCTTGTTTCTGTGTTTGTTTTTATGTTTCATTGGATCATAGAAAGGTTTGGGTTGGAAGGGACCTTAAAGAACATCTAGTTCCACCCCCCCTGCCATGGGCAGGGACACCTTCCACTAGACCAGGTTGCTCAAAGCCTCATCCAGCCTGGCCTTGAACACTTCCAGGGATGGGGCATCCACAGCTTCTCTGGGCAACCTGTTCCAGTGCTCCCCACCCTCTGCAGGAAGAATTCCTTCCTGATGTCCAATCTAAACCTCCCCACTTTCAATTTAAACCCGTTACCCCTTGTCCTGTCTCTACAGGCCCTTGTAAAAAGTCCCTCCCCGCTTCTTTGTAGGCCCCTTCTGGTACTGGAAGGCTGCTATAAGGTCTCCCCGGAGCCTTCTCTTCTCCAGGCTGAACAAGCCCAACTCTCTCAGCCTGTCTCCATAGCAGAGGGGCTCCAGCCCTTTGAGCATCTTTGTGGCCTCCTCTGGACTCCCTCCAACCGGTCTGTATCCTTCTGATGTTGTGGGTTCCACAGCTGGACACAGCACTCCAGGTGGGGTCTCACCAGAGCAGAGTACAGGGGCAGAATCCCCTCCCTCGACCTGCTGGCCACACTTCTCTGGATACAGCCCAGGATACAGTTGGCTTTCTGGGCTGCCAGCTTTTGTAGATAATTGTGTGATATAAATACATATATTCACATAAGTGGTTAATCTGAAGACACTTTCTATTCTGACCCTAAACCTCATTTAATTTTGCATTCTCCATGAAATGATTAGTTTAGATGCAGGGATTCCATGGGGATTCAGAATCTCGTTGACTGAGCGTATATGAGCAACTAGAGAGTGCGAAGTAAGAATTGACTCGTAAATGAGTCCTACTAGGAAACAGGTACAGGAAGTGGAAGAAGATAATGTCTAATATCAGACGTGCTATGGGGAAACTGCTTTATTGAAAACACCAGGTGCACTGTCAAGGTGGGTAAATTTGCTAGAGTATTAGAAAGAGAATCATAGAATCACTAGGTTGGAAAAGCCCTTAGAGATCATCCAGTCCAACCGTATCTGTCCACCACTAAACCAGATCCTTCAGCACCTCATCCACCCGTCTCTTAAACACATCCAGGGATGGTGACTCCACCACCTCCCTGGGCAGCCTGTTCCAGTGCGTGATAACCCTTTCGGTGAAGAACTTCTTCCTTACATCCAATCTAAACCTCCCCTGGCGCAGCTTGAGACCATTCCCCCTCGTCCGATCATCTGTCATTAGGGAGAAGAGACCAACACCCACTTCTCCACAACCTCCTTTCAGGTAGTTGTAGGCAGTGATCAGGTCTCCTCTCAGCCTCCTCTCCTCCAGGCTAAACAAGCCCAGTTCCCTCAGTCGCTCCTCATAAGACGTATTCTCCAGACACTTCACCAGTTTTGTGGCCCTTAGAGGTGCTGCAGTGGTAAGAATGGCAAGTAGGCAGACAGAGAACTGGTTGAAATGAACCCCGGCTTTGTGTAGCAGGCTCATTCCTTGAGTTCAGAATGGTGTAGTGAATATTTGGAAAGGGTGGAGTAATTAGTCTTCAAGATTGTGTCCATAAAAAGTAACTCTTTCAAGAGTTAGTAAATATAGACCTATTTCTGAATGTTTTAAGTGGTTGCTCTTCATCTTGTAATTCCCCTGCTCACACCTACATAGGTTTAGTAGTAGCAGCATCTGTAGTTTTACAAAGCAGCTTTTGTAGTTTTAACATGCTCGTGTATACCATGTTTTGGAGAGCAAAAGCTGTTTTGCTGCGTACTCACTGTAGCTTCTAAGTAACAATCTAATTTTAAAAGCTGGACATGCCAGAAGTGTGTAACTCAATGTAACTGAACTTCTCATTGAACTTTACATTTTATTAAGAGAGTTTCCATAAGGGAGAGACTGAGTAATCTCTCTTTCTGAAATTCAGGTAGGAGGTTAAAAATTAAAAGTTCTTACTCAAAACGTGTAGTTAAGATTTGTGACTGCCAGCGTGACGTAAACGACTTAAAAAGGTTCAGAAAAGAACTGAATGAATTTTTTGACTATGCATTCACAGATTCCCAGGGTGGAAGGGACCTCTAGAGATCATCTGGTCCAACCCCCCTGCCAGAGCAGGATCACCTAGAGTAGATCACACAGGAACAAGTCCAAGAGGCTTTTGAAAGTCTCCAGAGAAGGAGGCTCTGCCCCCTCTCTCGGCAGCCTGTTCCAGGGCTCTGTCACCCTCACAGGGCAGAAGTGTTTCCTCATGGTCAGGTTGAACCTTCTGTGCTCCAGTTTATGGCCACTGCCCTTAGTCCTGGATGACACTGGCCTTCTTGGCTGTGAGGGCACACTGTTGGCTCATGGTCATCCTCTTGTCCACTGGGACTCCAAGGTCCTTTTCCCCAGAGCTGCCCTCCAACAGAACATCCCCCAACCTGTACTGATCCTTGGGGCTGTTCTTCCCCAGATGCAGCACTTTACACCTGCCCTTACTGAATTGCATTAGGTATCTCCCCGTCCAGCTCTCCAGCCTGTCCAGGTCACGCTGGATGGCAGCACGGCCTTCTGGCATGGCAGCCACTCCTCCCAGTTTGGTGTCGTCAGCAAACTTGCTGAGAGCACATTCTATCCCTTCCTCCAGGTCATTGATGGATATATTGAACAGGGCTGGACCCAGCACTGACCCCTGCAGGATGCCACTAGCCACAGGCCCCAACTAGACTGCCCCACTGACCACAACTCTCTGAGCTCTTTCCTTCAGCCACTTCCCAATCCACCTCACTGCCCAATGGTCCAGTCCACACTTCCTAAGCTTGACTATGAGGATGCCATGGGAGACAGAGTCAAAAGCTTTGCTGAAGTCAAGGTAGACATTGTCATTGGGTGTTAACTTGTTGATCATAGTTCAGTTTCATTTTCCGAAGTTCTTAATCGTTTGATGTGATAGAAGCTATGATGGATTCCCAGGAGGATGCGTGTTCTGTATATGTTGTATTTCCAGGAGGATGTGTTCCATATATGTTGTATTTCCTAACTGATCTTGTAAACGGTCAGAAATACGTATGTAGATTATTCCAATATGGCAGGTGTTATTTGGTAACTAGCGCTTTACTTGTAATTTTTAAATCAGTCAGATTTGTTTATTGATAGGTTTAATTTTTTTGCTGTGTTATTTTCTGTTAAGTGGATGAATACTGAAGTTGTTTTAAAAGAAAAGTAATTTCACACTAGTGCTTAACGTGTGCTTTCTAGTAATTGTTTACGATAAGATGCATCTCTTTTTACACAGGAGACATATGAGAATATTCCAGGTCAATCTAAGATCACATTCCTTCTCCAAGCAATCAGGAATACTGCTGCTGCTGAGGAGGTATGTCTCAATAATCTTTGAATTCTGCAGATTTTCAAGGCAGCTTGAAGGAGGAGGGATGTGCTGCATTCATTCCCCTCCACTGGAGGAGGGGAGGGGGATTTGTGAGAGCGGCTTCATGGTAATTTGCTAGCCGGAGTTAAACCACGATAGGGGAAGAAATCGGTGCTCTTCATTTTGGGATCAATGAACAAGTCAGGCATTTACTGAATCATTTTAATTTACTGCACATTTGTAGGGGGACCACTCATCTGGTTTGTTGCACGTCAAGTTCATTGGCTGAGACTTGTTGGTGTAGGATATTTAGTTTCAAAAGTAGTCTTTCCTAAGTGACTGCTTAGAACTCCACTGTTTTCTGGCTATGTGTTTTGCCTAACAAAAGGGTTCTTTCCTGAAAATGTGTAGCTGATATGTGACTGTGATGTTCCTTCAAGTTACAGTTGAGAAACGCTTTCCATTTTGGGGACCTGTGCCTAAATGTGTTAAACTTAATGTATCATCTGAAACTTCTTGTGCATCTCAAATCACAACCTGGGGCAGATACGGTAGCTGTTGTTTTGCATGTTTTATTCAGGTGGCTTTTGTATTCTGTCCTATTTGGGGAGGATATGCTCATTAAGCCATCTAGCAGTGTTACAGACTGAACAGAGAGCGGTCTAAGCACTATATAATTGGGGTTTTTGTGGGCATACAGTAACTGTGCCTTTTAGTTTTTCCTTTATTTTGTAAAGGCTCATACTTCAGCAGTCATGTAGTACTTCTTGGTAAAACCATTTTTCTCTTGGATATGCAGAGTGAAGAACTACTGAGCTTTGAAGATATTACAAACTTCATTGTCACTTAAAAGTAAAAACATTTGACTTTTTTTTTTCTTTTCAAATCTAGAGTTTTACTGAGCAACAGAAGGAGGTACCATGTAGAATTTCTGAACAATATTGTAAGGAGAGTATAAGTGTGCTGTTTCTCTCTGGATAACAATCTCTTCTGGTAGACTGTATTTAGTTTAGAGGTAGCTGCTATTTGTGCTTTTTAATGCTCAGTAAGTATCAGCTTACTAATACTGATGCTTATCTACCAACAAAGCAGCATTCTTCTGACAGAATCCTTCAGTATGATCCTAGCAACTGGTTGCGTAAGAGCTGTGTAGTTTTCCCTCCTGCCCCTCTGAGATGTTTCAAGTGATAGAAAGCTGTAGAGCAGTCTTTCCTGTATTTAGGTTTGCCATGAAAAATGAGATCTACCCCTGCCCCTTTTTCATTAGAAGATAATACTGTGCCCTAGAAGTCACAGCTCCGTTGCACATGCTTCTGTTTTGTACTGAATACATTTGATAAGTCTGAGTTGACAACTGCAAAGTCATGCTTGGGTAAATAAAGACTTGCTCCATATATTTACTGGGTTTTATTCCCTTTACATCAGCTTAGGAAATAGCCCAGTCTAAAACTTGTTCAGAATCTTGCCAATAACTTGGCTTTCAACTTAAGTCAGGTGCAAAGAAGGCTGTCGCCTGTAGGTCAGTCTT
This sequence comes from Eurypyga helias, assembly GCF_000690775.1. Taxonomy (NCBI): domain Eukaryota; kingdom Metazoa; phylum Chordata; class Aves; order Eurypygiformes; family Eurypygidae; genus Eurypyga; species Eurypyga helias. The sequence goes on from NW_010263019.1 coordinate 7,513, forward strand.
ACCAAAGACATCAGAGGTTAACATTTGTAGCATAACTTGACATTTAACTCCACCAGTGGATAAATCAAAGAAAGGTTTAAATCTTACCTCATAACGTAAGTAGACATTAGGTGCTGGATGCACAAAACCCCTTACTAATAAAATCTGCAAACAACCTCTCTTCCCTGTAAATCCAAATACATAATAGCTTAATTAGAGCCGAGGTAAAGTCCTTTCCATGCTTGATGTAAACATTGCATTTAAACATGCAGGGAAGCATTCTGGGCCTGCTCAGTATGGGGCAGGTATGAACAGTGCTGCACTTCGTGTCTGCATATGTCAAGCAGATCCAACTGTTGGGCAGAATACTGCATGTGTTGCCAGGGGAGACGGCCTGGTATGTGTCCTCTGAGCACACTGAATGTACGGCACCACTGAACACAGGCTGCTGGAAGGACCCTTAGAACTGTAATGGTCCCTTGCCCAGGCTATGGGAAAGCTGAAGCCTCTGTATTGCGCTACCCCAGAAAGCTGGTTTCAGATCCCTGTTCATCCTGAAGCCTCTGTATTGCGCTACCCCCTCCCTGGAAAATTAGGCCGAAGAAAATACTCCATGCTGTTTGCAGGAGCTGGACTGCTGTGTTGTAGGGAATATAAGTTGCGTAGGGCTATTTGGACAGCAGTTGAGGGAATCCTGACACTGCAACCTAGTGATGTTGGCATTGAAATGGAGAAGCAGGGATTCACATCCTGTTCTCAGGACCCCTTGCATGTGACATGAGGAAAAAACATTAAGCTGGATCAGGAATGACTGTCTTAAAAACTAGCTGCATAACAGGTTTTCTCCTTCTAACCAAATGCCTAAACTGTGGAAATAATCACATTTTCCCTCTGTTCTCCTTTCATATTTTCCTGATAGCAGAGTAAGACTGTTCACAGAAGTGGAGGGAAGCGCATGGCCTAGGAGTTAGAACACCGCTTCTCTGCCAGATTATACGTGAATTTGTACACCTCAGCCTAAATAGGGTCTTGAACCCGCAACTTCAGCTTCCTAAACCTGTAGTCTCACTCTGGGGAAGTTAGGACTCTACTTCTTCCTATGTAACTGCATTCAGTTTATTTGATGCATTTTATTCTTGGAATGTGTGTGAGGTGTTAAAGGCTTCTTCCTTTACAGCTTTGATTTACCACCTAACTCTCCGTGAGGAACAGGAGTCCTGCATATCCTCCTGCATTCGTTTTCTTCCTGATTAACACCAGATCGGCAGTTTTCAATTGTGTCCTAATTTACAGTTGGCTAATTTCAAATACTGTGAAATACAGTTAACAAATGCTGTGTAAAACTACGTTCCTGCTGTACTCGCAGCCCTCTTAGAAGGCTCTGGCCTTTCCCTTCCCCCTCGCTTCATATTGTCACATGAAGGGCTTGCAGTTCTTAGTCTGAAAACTGCTGCTGTGGGTAGCTTCCTGTTGGACGTTTGGAGGGGAAGGAAGGCAGCCCATGGACTGGTGATGCACCACAGTTCTGCTTTTCAGTTGTATTTAAACACTGTGTGCTCTGAATTCCACATGGGGCTCCATCCCTGAATGAGGTTGTGCAGGACCATCTTTGGACCGTGTCTGAAATATTGATTGCTTCCATCCATGCATGTTTTCCTCCATGAGGACTTAAAAGTGACAGTAAAACAAAAGTAAGAGTCACTGGGACTGTGGTGCACAAGATGGTCAGTCTTTTTCTTACAGAACATCTAGGATTACCTGGACAGTTTGAATGCCAGTGTAGAACATAGTACCCCAGATTTCTTTTCATAGTTCTTCAGCTGCCCTGCTCAGCAAGCTGGTGTGCTTCTTGTGCCTTGCATCCATCGTCCGAAAAATCCTAGGACATTTTTAAAGCCCTGTAAATTCTATTAGTAAGTCGTGGTGCGTTTAAATTTGTGTATTGCGACTACCTTTTATGTTAATACCTTTGGTGCTCCAATTGTATGTGAGCACCTCAGTAGTTCAGACATGCAGAAGACTCCAGTGCTAGGAGAGAATTCTGCTTTTTTGAGCTTCGTTGGTATATGGAAGTTCTTTGGGCATGTACACATGTATGTTGTTCCCGTTCTCATTAAAAACTATGACCACTAAGTGGCAGGATTTTAAAATGCTTGTTCGGGTACGTGTCTTGTAACACTTAAATGTAAAACAGCCTTTGGTGTGTGTGAAAAATACCTATTTTCTTCCTTGAAGCCAAAGAAGCAGCCTCAGAGTTGCCATTAGTCCAGCCATGCCTATCATAATTAAATTGACAATGGTAATTTTCATATATAGGTGGATATCTGCTGAGGCAAATTTGCCATTTATTATGAGAATTCAGTTACTTGTTGCTCCTTCAAACATTTGAATTTCCTTTAGGGAATTTGTTTTGTTTTTTTCTAAGCTAGTAACAATAACGAGGAGCTAATTCTTGTAGAACTGATCTTAGGTCTTTCCATATACCTTGTTACTCGTTTTTTACTTTTCAATCAGTCTGTGGTTGTCAGTCTTCTAATATCTTAATTAAATTCTGCAGAGGTGGAAATTTTTACCTTTGAGAGTTTGTGTTTTGTGAAAACAAGCTCATCTCCCTATCTGGCCATCTATTATTACTTCAGGAAAGGAATGAATATGTTGTGAGTTCAGTCATTATCAGATGTCGGAATATGCACAGAAACACAATGCCGTGAGTAAGGGAAGACATTGCTTCAGAATTTGTGCCTTGTGTCATCCCAGAAACTTGTTTCCCAGTCAAGGTTTCTCCTGTGTAAGCTCACCACACTAATGAGTAGACATATAATCTTTCACAGTGTTGGTGCTTTGAGTGGTGGGAGAAGGGAATATACCATGTTATTGTGGTACCCTTGAAGTTTTTGGATGCTGTTAGTGGGATTCCCTGAGGCAGTGGGAAAGGGATCTTTCTTCTTCCTAAGTCATGTTCCCCATGTGGGAACTATTGCTAGAGAGCCTTGGCTTGTGATGGAGGCTACTGCACAGATGGCACTGTGACCCTCTTCACCTGCTGCCTTCCAAAGATCTACTAGGGAAGATCTACTAATCCTACATATGTGATGGCTTGGGCCCACTCTGGAGCTGTTGAGGAGATGGGGAATGACCTAGAGTAAGGTGCAATGCTAGTCTTCCCTTCTGCTAGTGCAGAGACACTTTGTGTGCACTACTCTTTAGCTGTATAGAAGAGAGCTGGGTAGCTTGGAAAAAGGGACGGTGAGTCTGGAGCCTGCAGAACATAACAGGAATAGTCATCTTGGGTGATGTTCTAGCAATACTGATTTTGACAGGGCACATTAGAAGCTGAGACTTTGCAGCAGTTTGTGTTTCTCGTCTATAGGTTATGCTGTAGCAATATAGTTGAGACATCTTCTGAAAAATGAGACTTTATTAGTTTGCTGCTAATTGAACATACTTGAATTCTGAAGGTTGATATAAATGAAACTGGTTTTCATTCAAGTACATATTAAATCTTAGGGCAAATGGAGCACATGTTGCATTGGCTTAGCTTTTTGTGAGGATTTTACATGTGAAAGGTTTCGTTACAAGAGTTAAACTTTAGAAGGTTGGGGGGGTGTTTTTTAATTATTGTTTGTCCTTCTAGAAACACTGGTTCGTGAACATCCTATTTATTAAGTTATTTGGAGTCATGTCTTTTGCCTTTACTGCATGTGTTGCTCTATTCATTTTGAATTAGCTGTATTTTTTGCTTCTAGTTCATGTATTATTGTAAAAAAATATAGATATGTAAGTGATACTGTTGTAGAATTGCTGTATGCAAGCAGGAAGCAACAGAAGGTTGTAATAAGTGGTATTGAGGTTCCTATGCTCAAATTCAAGTTTAAAGAAAGATGTTTCATCATAGATCTGCAAAAGGCTGAAGGTTGTTTTGTGTGGTGTTTGGGTTTTTTGTTCAGTTTAGTGTTTTATTTGTCAAAATCTTCCTGATTCTTTAGCAAGGAGTTTGGTTACTTGTGAAAGTGAAGGCGGTTTTACAGGTTAATTGTCTGACAAAGTTGTCACATTAAGTCACTTGTTAATCCAAAAAAACTCGTCTGGATTATAATTACCTCAGCAGGCCTTTTAACATAGAAAGAAGACCTGCTTTGAACATACAGCTTAACTTGCCACAAAATATGCCCAAGGTTCCGGTCTAGAAAAAAAAGCCTCCATATCTCAGTGGATTTCATGATTATTTCTTTGAAGAGCTGTAGTTGTCGGAAACACTGTTGGAAGGAGTTTCATTACTATGTTTTTACTTACTGTCATAATCTGTTGCTTGAAAGGTATTCTATTCACCAAACCAAACTACACGGTGAAAACTCATCATTTGGAAGCATGATGTCAGTCTTTCCTCGTAAGAGCATGATTACTGTATCAAAACATCCTTTCTTGTTCAAAAGGCTAGACAAATGGCAGCTGTCCTTCTACGACGTCTTTTGTCTTCTGCTTTTGAAGAAGTTTATCCAGCTCTGTCACCTGATGATCAGACCTCGATCAAAAGTGGATTGCTGTTGCTTATTCAGTTGGAGACGCAGTCCAGTATGAGGAAAAAAATCTGTGACGTTGTTGCTGAATTGGCCAGGAACTTAATAGGTACTTCATACATGCCGGGGTTGTGGTAAAACGTGTATGTATTGGGAGTAGCTGTGGTTTTGTCTCTTGTTCTCTAGTCTTGTGTAGACATTTGCACATGATGTATTAAAGGATTTTATGGTTTAAAATAAAACCTACTCTTTGTTTACGTAATCCTTTATTAGATAAAAATAAGATTCCTTAACTCTGCTTTTTAAAAATGCTTGAATTTAGTTGAGATTGTATTAAGGTTCAGAAATCCAAATCTGTTTAAATTTGCATGAATGCTATGCTGAACATCTGCATCAGTTTCTTGTTTTGAGCAACACTAAACAGAGATCATCTTCCGCCTTGAGATTTCACGTTTCAGCCATATTTTATTTACACTGTGACTTGGACACGTCTTCAGATCAGTTTTTTTGAAAATAATTTTAGTAGTGATGACTGCACAATTGAGCTCGTAACTGCTCTCCAGGAGTTTCCTTATCCTAAAACTTTGTCGTGTTTAATCTAGATGAAGATGGTAACAACCAGTGGCCAGAAGTTCTGAAATTCTTATTTGACTCGGTCAGCTCTCAGAACGTGGGACTGCGTGAGGCTGCTCTGCATATTTTCTGGTAAGCTTTCAGACTTGGTTACGTTTTTTGCACGTTAGCCAAATGTCTGTAAAAATGTAAGAAATACTGTCACAACTTAATTAACAAGCAATCATATGTGTTCCATATATGCTGTTGTATTGTGGTTTACTTAACTCTTACGTGTTATAGTTACAATCTGTAGCTGAAACAATGGGTAAGTTTAAAAGAATAGTTAAGGTTAAACTGTGTGAATCCTTATTATTTGGTGGGTTTTTTACCCTTAGGAATTTTCCTGGGATTTTTGGGAATCAGCAGCAACACTATTTGGAAGTCATTAAGAGAATGCTAGTCCAGTGTATGCAAGATCAAGAGCATCCACCAGTAAGTTCTTTATGTTCTGGGTTTTTTTCTTTTTTATAATGTGCTGAGCAGAGAAATTTAGGGTAGTAGCCTCAAAAATAAAGACTAAACCGTAGATTCCAGCCACAGCCTTACCTGAAACTGATGTACATCTGGAGTTTTGACTATGCCTGATTCCAAACAGAAGGATCAAAACTTTTTGTGGTCCTAAAGCTGACTGGTTTTACTCATATCTGTACTGCTTAGGCCCAGACCCTTCCCTAGTAGTTATGGTTGGAGAAACCTATTTGTAGTGACCCAAAGCAGAGCCAGAGGTTTTGGCCAGTAGGATGAGGGGTCAGAAACTCCATCTTAAGCTCGCTTTCTGTCCTTCTTGTTTAACTGTGTAGATATGTAGTATCTATAGAACAAGGGGTAACGGGTTTAAATTGAAAGTGGGGAGGTTTAGATTAGATATCAGGAACAAATTCTTCGCGGAGAGGGTGGTGAGGCCCTGGAACAGGTTGCCCAGAGAAGCTGTGGATGCCCCATCCCTGGAAGTGTTCAAGGCCAGGCTGGATGAGGCTTTGAGCAACCTGGTCTAGTGGAAGGTGTCCCTGCCCATGGCAGGGGGGTTGGAACTAGATGGTCTTTAAGGTCCCTTCCAACCCAACCCATTCTATGATCTCTACACGTATTATCTGTACAGTGTGTCTCACAACTCCACGTCTGTCAGCCCCTTGAACTGTTTGTGGACGCGTTGCTGTGAGGGCATGCTAGAGCCTTGCTTTTCTGGAAGGCTTCAGATTTATTGATTTGTGCAGAGAATTGTACTTTCTGAAAGAAATGTTTCTCTTGTTGTAGAAAAAGCTGGGCAAGGACAGGAAACCCTGCTGTGGTATATGGGTTCAGTTTGCTGCTCCCCCATGGATTACTTTTTCTGACCTTTGAAAGTCAACCGAGTAACATTTTCTAAAGTACCGCAAGTCATGCCTTTAAAGAAGCATGTTTTAAACACTTAGATCACACTTTTTGAAAAATGGGACTTTGACATTGCCTACACATTTGACATTGGGATGGAAGTTGAAAACAATAGGGTTTTTACTTTTTTTTTCTTACGTTACAAAAAACCAACCACAAACCACCAAAACAAAAACACAAAACCCAAAACCTAAACTAGGGCATACTTGCCACCTTGTAATATGACAAGCTTCTCTATGTCATGGAGGACATAGATGCTGAAGATCTTCATTATCACTTTACCTTAATCTGCAGTAAGATGTAAAAGCTCATGCTAAAAACTAATTGCTGTAGCTATTAGGAAAATGTAAAAGGGAAATGACAATACAAAATATAGTGTCATAATGGGCTTGATGTTAAAAGAAAACAAAGGCATATTTCATTACCAGTTCTTCATGTTTTTCTCCAATCCTGCCTGTCTTCTAGATCAAGACTATGTCTGCTAGAGCTGCAGCTGCGTTTGTGCTTGCTAATGAGCACAATCTTCCCCTTCTTAAACATTTTGCTGACTTGCTACCAGGAATCTTGCAGGTAAGAAACCACACAGGTGATGCTTCATGTGCCATTACTGTCTGTATGACTTACCCAAACATCACTTACTGGTCTGCAAATTTGTGTAGCGCATGAACTTCTGCTGAGACCTGGACTAACTGTATCTTAGTTAGCCTGACATCAGTCACCAGCAAGATAGAGTGGAAACCGATAAGGAATTTTGTAAACACAAGCTAATTGATAGGGGTTTTAGGAAAATAGTTCCATGCCTATTAATTTATACAGTGTTACCTAGATAAATGAGCTAAAGTTCTCCGTAAGATATTTAACTCAAAATCATACAGCCTTTAAATTAACCATGATACTGAAATATCCTTCACATATGGGCTACCCTGAGATTTCAAGTAATGGGTAATTGGGAAATTCATTGACCCATGATATCCTGTATCTCCTCAGTTTAGAGGAGAGCATAGGATTATTATGAACAAAGATTCTCAGAGTAACGGCAACAATGTGGACAAATTATTGTTTGATAAATTAGGAACTTGCAAACAAAATGCCTTTTTAAAGCTTCATGTAATTTTTGAGGCTGGATTAGATCTCTGTCAGGCTGGATGAATTTCAGCAAAAGTTGAAATTCTAATATAAGGTGGTTTTACTTTGGGAGGGGGAGACGAGACCTACTGTAAATCAGCCAGAGGCAGACATAGTTTGAGCTCTGCAGGATGGCGGTTTCACAGTACAGTTCCCTTTCTGTATTAAGGATATTAAATGGAAATAACTAAGAACCTGTGATAACAGTGATAGTGATTTTTTGGTGATTTTAAATTAGGCTAAATTTAGGTTAAAGACTGACATCTTGCTACCATCAGTACAGCAGGTTCCTGTTGACAGGGTAAGCTATATACCTTGTCTGTGTGTGCTTTGTGGCGAGCTGAAGAAAAATTAGGCTGAGTTTACTGGCTTCTGCAACTGATGGAATTTTGCTTGATCTTAAGTGGAAACTGAGAGGGATTTATTAAAATCAGCTGAACTTAAAAATGGTCTCTAGTGTGTACAAGATAAGTATTTTGATATTGAGGTCACTGCTTGGTGGTTAGTCCCTGTCTGTGACTTTGGCAATGACAATTGTATTGTTCAAAGATTGTAACCAGCTGAGAGGACGGTGGCTCCAGAGTGTTGTATGAGTGGGAGCGAGGCAGGATTTGGGGTGGGCATTCCATTTGTCTTGATGTATGGCAGTGAAACAGTATGCTGTTTTTAGACTTCAAACCAGTAGCTCGCTTTGTGCGATACAAGTTTCGATGCTGCTATTTTAGGTCGTAAAAACACTTGCACTTGTCTTGTGTTTTCAAGCTTATTTTGCAAATATAGAGCGCAGAACTACACTGTGAAATCTGTCTTTTTAAAGTACTTATTGTGAGGAGGGCTAGATTTTCTGGCTGTGGTAACATAAGATGGATGTGAAGATCTGAGTTTATAAATAGGAGATGGGATGTGTTAGAATAGTGGTGAGTGACCTTTGGAGACAGTTGGATGCTTTTTTTGTTGCTGTTCATTTTGTTAAAATATTAGCGTGGTAAAAAAGCTAAAAATAAAACTGTGACTTAGCAATTCAGTCCTTTCAGTACTATTTCCATAGTGCTTATACTGGAAGTTGAATGTTCAGAACTAATAGCTGAAACTTGTATCCAAGAGAGATCTTGCAGTAGAGGTAAAAGCAGCTGGAATTTCAACTGGCTTCTGTGTTTGTTGGTATTTGATACTACAGAAAAGTGTTGCTGCCTTTTAGGTGCATTTTGAGCTTCTTTCCAAAGAAATCTATTCTTGCTTTAAAAAACTGTCAAAGTTGCAATGCATATAAAATAGTTTTACAGAAACTTCCAGTAAATATTACATTATCCTTTGCCAGAATCAGAGGACAAATGGTAACTATTAGTCCGAAAGGCCTTAACAAAGATATTTTTTTTTCTAGAACATTTCTGATACTGGAAGATGCTGCTTCTGTGTTGAAAGTGTGGACTGTTTGAGTGACATTATCAAGTGTTGAATACTAGATTTAAGTATTCAAAAACACCTAACTATTCCCTTAAAAAAATTCTGGTTTAGGAAGACATCAAATACTTCGCTAATGAAAATTCCTTTCAAAACCCAAAAGTGTGTTTAAAAATTGTTGTGTGGGGTTTTTTTCCTTTGGGGGTTTGGATATTTGTGTCCTACTTTCAGAAGAGTTTGACTTGAATAACTGTGTGCTGTTTTGGTACTAGAGTATCAACCTGGTCAGTTAAAAGTAAGTTTTAAATTACTTTTCAAAATGGAGCTATGGGTTAGGAAAGATAGTTGCCAAAAGCTTGAATTGGTTTTTGTCTTGCCTGTGCCTGGTGACTGAAGGCCGAAAGGTTTGCTTTAACTCGGTGGCTCTTCAGGGTTGTCTGGTGGGGGAAAAATTAATCTTGACATTCCTGGTGTTTGTAAGTATAAGCTCTTCAATGTTGTTCTTGCTTAACAGGGGAAAAAGGAGTTAGGCTCGTTTTCCTTCTTTTGGGCAGAATTACTTGAGGAGTTTTCTGCCTTTAAAATGCATTTTGAAGTTGTGCCTGTCAAAATGTAGCATGTGGTTTTGCATCTTGGCGCCTCTGACGTGTGATCTTAATTCTTTGAGCGTCTGTCTGCTGTGTTAGATTTAAACTAATAACGGTCAAAATTGATGGCATATGACATGGTGAGCCAGAACTTACTTGTAGCAAACTTGTAGTTTTGGGCCCCGCATATTATCTCTTCGTAGTTGTTATGGATTTACGCACACTGGCCACCGTAGTGGAGTCTGACACTAGAACCCTGCTGAAAACGCCAAGTCCGAGTGAAGGCTTCCAATTAGTTCCTTTTATTAGTTCTGGGGTTGGGTGCCTCTGGAGAGGGACCTCTGCCCCCAATTTGTGCCTCTCAGTTATACCCATAGCACCCATCTCCTGATCTCCAAGTCCAATCACTTAATTCTGGTCAGTGCTGTCTTGATTTCTTACTGGAATTTCAGTGTTGCTGGGCTCACCTTCTTCTGAGGTGACTTCATTCTCTTGGAACTGTCTCCTTGGTCCTTACCTTCTTCATTCCGCTCGTTCTGCTGGATTAAGCTGCTGCTTTGTTAACAGCATTAGTTTTATCAAAGTTTACTGTCAGTACTTGCGGCCTAAGGCTTCAACTGCTTTAGCCACTAATGCTAACCCAGACTATTCAGGGAGCGAAGGATACAGTTATCAAATCTGTTCTGTAACAGCGGTCTCATTCATTGTAATATTTGCTCTTATTTAATCTTATCTTTGTCTCTTTATAGGCTGTAAATGATTCCTGCTACCAAAACGATGATTCTGTCCTGAAATCCCTTGTAGAAGTTGCAGATTCTGTTCCTAAGTATTTACGACCACATTTAGAACCTACGTTGCAACTAAGTCTGAAGGTAAAGCTAGGAATTTTTTTTTTTTAATCACTCTTTCTTCTCCAAAACTTCTGTTCTAACCATTTGCCCTATTCTTCTGGTTTGTAGCTGTGTGCAGATGCCAGCCTCAGTAACACGCAGCGTCATTTGGCGCTTGAAGTAATTGTGACCTTGTCAGAAACAGCTGCTGCTATGCTGAGGAGGCATACAAACATTGTTGCACAAGCCAGTAAGTATTTTACTCATTTTCTATGTTGAAAAAATTTGTCTTCCTTTACAGTGTTCAGCTGGCTTTGCGAGGTGGTCAGTGGCACAACCGTGTCTATCTCAGAGTTTGCTGGTGCCGATAGCTTTAGGTGACACCAAATTGAGGTTTCTTATGGAGAAAACCCCATGTTATTATGACTCTTCATAAATTAATCTGTGCTTATGCAGCCACCCACAATTTGAATAAAAATATGTAGACTCTTCGTTAGGTGTTTCCAAGGAAAATACCACTTTCATGCTTTTCTGCTGGCTTTGGAAATTTGTGCTGTACCCAAAATCAAAAGTTGATGCTTTTAGTTGTGAAGTTCTATGTTTGAAGTTTGGTATGTAGGCCAGATACTCTGTGGTGCTGGCAACTGCAGACAGAAGGAATTCAGTCAGCAGTGATGTTGAGCATCAGTGTTTAGTTAAAGCTCTGAATTAAAAATCAGTTACTTATATAAATACTTAGAGGCAGACTAATTATACTACTTAACATGCAGATTGTAAATTCTGTGGAGAGGCACTTTTTTAATCAGGCGTTATTACTTGAGACATTGAAATAACTGTCTTCTGGACAGCCCCAGCAACAATGCTGTATGCACTGGTCTTTCATAGAAAGGTTTGGGTTGGAAGGGACCTTAAAGACCATCCAGTTCCAACCCCCCTGCCATGGGCAGGGACACCTTCCACTAGACCAGGTTGCTCAAAGCCTCATCCAGCCTGGCCTTGAACACTTCCAGGGATGGGGCATCCACAGCTTCTCTGGGCAGCCTGTTCCAGTGCCTCACCACCCTCTCCATGAAGAACTTCTTCCTGATATCCAATCTAACCCTCCCCACTTTCAATTTAAACCTGTTACCCCTTGTCCTGTCACTACAGGCCCTTGTAAAAAGTCCTCTCCCAGCATCCTTGTAGCCCCTTCAGGTACTGGAAGGCTGCAATGAGGTCTCCCTGGAGCCTTCTCTTCTCCAGGCTGAACAAGCCCAATTCTTGCAGCCTTTCATCATAGGAGAGGTGCTCCAGCCCTCTAAGCATGTTCGTAGCCCTCCTCTGGACTCCCTCTGTCTGGTCTGTATCCTCCTTATGTTGAGGGTTCCACAGCTGGATGCAGCACTCCAGGTGGAGTCTCACGAGAGCAGAGTAGAGGGGGAGAATCCCCTCCCTCGACCTGCTGGCCACGCTTCTCTGCCTTTTAAACCCTTCTTGTGAGTGGGTTGGGGCACTGACACAGCACTGTGTCTTGCCTTTTGGAAAGATTCTTTTCCCTTTCTGTTACAGTTGTATTTGTCTAGATTCTTGCTTGTTTCCTGAAACTCACATGAAGACAATCTGTTAAAAGGCAGCTGATTTCTAACTTTTACACTCACGCTGGGGAAATTTTCATATGTACATGTCCCTAAAATAATGATAAAACTTCTGGAAGATGTCTAAAGTGGATAAGCTTGGCTTAAGTGTTTAAACTATTGACTAGAAATTTTGTTTACTTGTAGAATAGTTCTTTTTAAGGAACAGATTCTTTTAGATTACATTTTGAAATTTGAAAATGTTTAGAATGCTCGTTTTGCACTCTGTCCCGTAGCTTGTAGGTAATATTAGCACTTGACACTTGCTGTCCCCCAGATCATTACAAGCTTCTTATCTGGTCAGGCAGCATAGTGGAGAAGTACCTCCTATCTCTTTAGAATGTATTACTTTTATATTGGGTTGCTACTCGCTGTTTAAGAATGACATATTTGTGTTAAGATACCGTATTAAGATAAGGCACCATGTGGGAATGAAATGCCTTTGGTTTGCAACCCGTGGTCAAACTGCTTTTAATCACTAAGGTGAAAGATGTTTATTTTGCAGAGCTGGTAAAGCAGTTATGTTCAGAGAATGATAAAATGGTAGCCAAAAAGGATAGCTTTTGTCTTGGTTTTGTGCTTTAGTTTATAAGTTTCTGTTTCCATTCAACTAAGAGGTTGCTAGATCACTTGATCCTCACACCTAGAACTGTGTCTTAGGCAAAACTGTCATGTTTGTTTTACTGAATATGATACTGGTTTAGGATTAATTCTGTGTCCTGTGTATCACCTAGGTGCTTAGGAATTCCATTGGGGTTCAGACTTTCCTCCTTGATCTTGGTATTCAAGACAGCAAGAGTTTTTTTTATTGCTATTTCCCTAGAAATTAGAGGTGCAGCCAGTCTTTGGCTGTAGTTTTGCTCAGTCTCCAGAAAACAGTTTTGTCGTGCTCTGACAAGAAGCAGGCTTAGTGGGCTCATCCTTCACTTGTTTGTAAACAGTCTGTATATTTGCAATGATTAAATTTTGAGGACTTGTTGGGACAGTGTTGAAACTTTAATGCACAGCTCTACATTTTAAAAGAAGTCTTTGTGAAACTATATTTACAGGCAACCAGATTCATATTAAACATCAGGCAGAAAAAACATCTTTACAAGCTTTTGCAGGTTCTAGGTATAACGATAGCCAGACAGCTTTGGATGACAGTTGGTTCTCAGCTTTACTTGCTTGTAGCAATGAACACTATGACACTGGTTTTTGGAACTGCGTAGCATTTGTGGCACATGATGGTTGACTTCTGTCTTTCAAAGGTGTGACAATACATCATTTTCACGTGTGCTTCTGAGTGTGTCTGAACAGCTTCTAGGCTGTAATATGGTTTTTTTTGGAGGAAACTCTTTTCAGTGACTAGTAAGTATATAGAGTTCTGACATGTGGGCATCATGCTGGAGAGTTTATAGTGTCCATTAAGTTACCTTGATGTGTATATAAAAGCTCTCTGAAGGTTTTTGCAGCCATGGTGTAATCTCTGGCTGAAGATACATGGCCACATCAAGCAAATCAATCCATGATTTGATCTTTTCTTGATACCCACAATGCTGTCAGTGAGCAATATTTTCTTCTGTCATCAGTTGACCAGTTGTTTCTCATCTGTCCAGATGTATCATGGGGTGAGTTTGCTTAGAGTTGTGCCTCCACCATAGATTACAGTAGTGTCAGTATATTATGAGGTTCACTGGTTGCAGTACACCTAACTGGTTGCTAAATCTCAGCAGCAGCAAGGACTGCTACTGGATGGGAACTAGTTTTTGAGGTCGGTTGCTGTAAAGGATGGTTAACTGTGATGCCTGTCTTCAAGATGTGTGATAGACTGTCCTAAAAAGATTATTTCAAAACTTTTGTTTCTAGGGCAAAGTGAAGCTTTTTTACGTAAATGATATTGAATTCACATGACTGCTCTGAGTGATTAATGCAGTAAGGAGTAAAGGATGCTTAGGAGCCACCGTAGTTGGCTGTGAAAGTGCAAGGTGTACATTTCACCCCTTGGGCTCCTGAAGTGCACAGGAAGAGACAGGCTGAAGATAGACAAATCACTACATTCCTTTCTCCTGTGCGAACAACTCCGAACAATAGGTGTTGCTTATTGCATAGTGGTTCAATGTTACAATAAAGATTGTGTAATAACCTCTACAAAGACTTATCTGAGAAGAAAAGACAGAATGCATCTACAGAGGGTAGTAGAAGAAAACTGGTGGAGGATACGTGCAGGTTATTTTCAGGATACAAAACAAAAATTTACATTAGGTGAGGAAAAATCTCATTCTAAACTGTTATTGTAAAAGTAAAGCTGTATATTAAGTGACCACTGTACATACAGTTAACAAAATTTATGATGTTTGTAAAACTAAGGGTTGAGCAGGGTTCTTCTGTAATGAATATAGGCTCTTTTATCAGCCAGTGTTAAGGATGATGTCAGCGTTTCAGTAAAATGAATGAAGTATCTCTGAATTCTTAAAGCATGTAACACTAGTTTTGACTCTTTCAAGGAACTTAGACTTTATTAAGGAATTGACTTTTTACAGTCTTGATGATTTGAAGTCTTCTGTTTTACTATAAGTCTTGGTAAGACATCCACAACTTTTTTTACTCTTGATTTCAGTGTTCTGAAAATACTCTTCTGAAAATCTATTCTGAATTATTGGCTGATGCACTTTGACAGACTTGGCTATCTGCTGCTGGAAGAAAAGTTTTTTTTCTTCAGTGATTTTTTGAAAGCAGAGAACTTGAAATTTGTGCTTGTTATTTGAGAATATATTTTAAGAAAGCAGCCTGAGTTTAACACTTTTTTTTTTCCCCAAGTTCCTCAAATGTTAGCAATGATGGTTGACTTGGAAGATGATGAAGATTGGGCAAATGCAGATGAGCTTGAAGATGACGATTTTGACAGGTAATTAATGAAATCAGTTGTTTCAGTATATTACCAAGACTGTGTGGCCTGATTTTAAGCAGATTTTAAGTGCAGGATGCAAATGATTACAGTGCATTACATTTTCCTTACTCAAGTAACTCTTCTAATTTTGTTCCCTTGGTCATGAGCAGTATGTATGACTGTTTTCAGAGAGTTTATATGTAGGTTATTTACGTACTGTTCAGCAAATAAGTAAATTCTTTCAGTATTCATGTATTGCTGTAATTTACTTCTGCAAGTGGCATGTCCTCTTGTCTGTTTTAACTTTTCAAACTTTTGTTCTTGTCATTTACGGTACTCGGTTCAGAAGTCAGTGCTCCTAAGCCTTTAAATTGTGGGCTTATTCTGAAGTTAGCTGGAACCAAAGATGAATCTTACTGACCTGCTTAATCATCTACGACCAATCTCTTCCTACTTTTCTGTATCTATGCCCTTGAAATGTGGTGTTAAAGAAAAAAGTTGCCTACCTTTGAAGGACATCAGAAGGCATAGTGGAATTCCTTGCTGGATTTCATCTAGCCGAAAAATATTGTGATTTTGAGATTTTAAGTTTCTTGGAGTGGCTAGCAGTAGCTTATCTTCTTGGGTCATAGGTGAGAAAGATCTACAAAAGATGTCCAGTCTTTGATTTGCTTGTTCCTGTGTGCTTTGTACCTCGCTCCAACTTTTCACTAGAATGGCAGCAGTTTGTCTATGGCGTCCTGTTACATCTGCTCTTGTCCAAACATATATAGAATGAAGTAGAAAAAAAGCAGAAACATTTGGCAGAGAGAAATATTCTCCACGCTTCTGTAAAGAAACGGATGTTCATTGACCAGTGTAGATACTTTTTTGCCACATCTGGCATCTCCTTGAAGCCTCGGATGTCATTAGTGCTTTGATACAGTTTGTCACAGAAGACTCTCAGATCCCCACAGGAAGGTGGGCAGTTGGAGAGAAGTGGATTTAGCACTGAACTGTATAGCGACTACTAGGTGTCAGGCATGTGAAAGCACTTGCAAAACTGATAGGTAGGGATTTATGGAAGATGATGTTTAATCTCTGCTTGCCTTGGACTGCTTTTTTTTTTTGTTCTCCTTGATTATAGAATTGAAAATAAGCTGTCCTTTCTCCCTCCTCTCACAAGGTAGACCAGACCCTTTTAACCTGTTTCATTCATTTCCTCAACTTTGAAATTCTGCCATACAGGTAGAACTGTCAGACACGACTGCATTCAGGTTTGTCAAGGGTTTGAATCTTTTAATTGGGCTACATTTCTAGGGGAAATAGAATATTAAAATCTCATCAAGCCTTTTCAGGGTGTGGAAGTTGATTCATTCAGATGGGTTGCCTTAGGCAGTTTAGTAAGGATGCTGAATCATCCCCGAGGCATGCCAGTTTCTCTTTATTGTCAGCAGAGTAACTCTGTGCTTTGTTCTTCTAAACACAAGTTAGCTGCCTATGGGTTTTAGAGTGAAAACTTACATTTTCTTTTTCTTCCAAATTGCAAGTAGAGCGAGTAAAAATCAGAAAAATTAGTTATGCTCCACAACCTTAGCCTAAAGGAGAAACATAACTCCCTTTAACCTCCAAGTAATAGGAGATCTTGAGGCTTACGACACAAAATACTGGAGGTGAGCTGATCTCTGGCAATGGCGTGTGTGGTGTTAGTTTTCTCTTTTAGCAGGTTCACTCGTGTTACCGTGTTATTTCCCACCCCTGAGGTTCACCTTTGTGGGGAGTTGCTGGTTAGGTGCTGATGTACGTGCTAACCTCTTCTGACGCTGCAGTGTTTGTAGCTGCCTAAGAAGCCTGGAATTTCTGTGCAGTCCGAGAAACAGGCTAATGATCATCAGGCTGTAGCCTGGTTAGGGTGTGTTCGGGTCTGACGAAGGGGAATGTGAGTCAGCCTACGCGAAAGCATCAGGGAATACTTTAGTGTTTCCAGGTTTTTTTGGTGCTCTGACTTGATAGAGAAGTGAAATTCTAAAGGAGGAAAAGGTTAATCCAACCTCTTCCTGGCAAAAACCTTGCAAAAAGTTGCAGGGAGGTGTGTGGTCGTTTTTCTAAGATAGGCTATCTCTTTCCTCAAACTGAATGTGTGAATTAATGGTTGGAGGGAAGAGCTCGAGGAACACGATTTCAGATAAAATTAACTTCATTGATGCCATCAACTTCAGTGAGTTTGCTCCAACCCAAAATTGTGTGCCCCTGCTCTGTTGTCCTGGTGGTGATGTGTCTGTTTATTTTAACGTGACTGCTCTGAAGGACAAATACAATGTTGTCGCTGTCTTTGTGCAAACACCTTTGTTCACAGCATGTGAGTTTCTAGACTGTTTGTGGTTTGAAATGAGACTTGGAGATTCAAGCAGAACAGTTTGAGGATCTCCATTTCTGACCCAGCTGAGTGATACCTGAAAGAAGAGGGAGGTTCATCCCCTTCTGGACCGTTACTCGGTTTTTCCATCAGCGTGGGGGTCCCGGATGGAGTGTAGTAACCTTCAGTGCAGTGCTACCTGGACCCAGACTGTAACTGTAGTTACCTGTGTCCTGGAAACTTCCTGGCTTTTCTGTAGGGAATAATTCTCTTGGGTGGAACAAGTCACTTTACACAGATAATATTTGGCTGTTCTCACTCCTGGGACTGGCTGAGTGTCACAAATTCCTCACCTGGACTGGATGTTTTCTGCCTGAGTCACTGGCAAGAGAAGTGCTGCTGGAGTACTGGTTCTGCAGCTGCGCAGGAAAGGTCTCTTGTGTGCTAAAGCTTGAATTCTGCTGGTTCACTTGCTTCGTAGCAATCCCAGATTGGTTTGTGTTCTCTTGACAAAATGATGATGGTCAGTATTACTGCTCAACTAATTGCAAACTTAGTTTCAGCTTTTGACAGATGTGTAATGGTTGCACTGAAGGTATAGACTGAATTCTGCAAGCGAGGCCCGAGTTTCTTTGGTACTAGACTTAATCAATGAGCTGCAGATAATAAATGTTTAGGTGGAGGGTAAATCATTGTTTTGTGAGTGGTGTGTGTGCTTTTAGGTTTGGGTATGCTTTATTTACTTACAGAGGCTCATGTGTGTTCGGATGGCAAAAGTTGGAAGACTAGAGCTGCAGGAAATGGGCACGTCTGTGCCATGTTTGTTTTATTGTAGATCTTAAACTACTGATGTTTCTCTGATATTTAGCAGTGCAGTTGCTGGTGAGAGTGCACTGGACAGGATGGCATCTGGCCTTGGAGGAAAACTTGTTTTACCTATGATTAAAGAACATATTATGCAAATGCTTCAGAATCGTAAGTATCTATCTATAATTTTTTTTTAATTTTATCTTTTCCAGGAACTTTAATAGCTCTTAAATATTCATGTTTAGCTACTTAATATATTTTTATACACTTCCACTTTTGATTTTGGCAGCAAAAACTTTAAATGCTGTCAACTTGGAAGTTTACACGTTTTCTTAGACTGTGATTTATTACATTTATATGCAGTGCATTACAGCAGTTTTCTGGAACATGGACAGCTGAATGGAGATGTTAAAAAAAGGGTACACTTCTTAATTCACAGACAGAGTTTTTAAATGTAAATAAGGGGAGACTTCTTTTACTTTAGAACAGTCTCTCTAAATCCCTGTACAGTGCCTCGCAGTATCCTAGGTGTCTTAAACTACCACCTGTTACTCTGTAGCTCAGTTTTTTTGTTTCTTCACAAGTGCTGCATTTAAGTGAAATTTTAATATATTACAGTTCATAGAGGAAGGCTAGTTAGGGGTTTCTGTTTTGTTTTGTTTTCTTGTAATTTGATGGACCAAAATACAGTAGTCAGTGGTAGGCTGCCTGTCTTTGAGTATGCTGATTTTAATACTTGTTTCATGAGCTGGTTCCATATATTCTTATCCATTGCTTTGTATGCTTCTTTTCCTCTTAAAATACATGTAATGCTTGTTCAAGCAATCATTAAAATAAAAAAATACTGCCTTGATGTTTGCCTGATCAGCTCACTTAATGAAAATGCAGTTCCCAGGTCTTAATACTATGTACATGCTTCTATAAGCAGTTCAGAATTCTTTTTTCTAGGTCTGGATTTAGCCTGGATTAGATACTCAAATTTTTGTGCATCTCTGGAAGTATGTATGAGTAAAAGTGAAAAGTATTCAACAAATCAAGTAGATGCATAGGTTTCCTTTCCGTTTCTTGTTCTTCACTCTTCCTCTTCCTCTCCCATCCACCCCCCCAAAAAAGGTGCTTTATCTTTGTTGTGCTCTGTAATTTTCAGAGTGAATAATAGATATCTGTTTTTACTCCTCTGCAGCTGACTGGAAATACAGGCACGCTGGCTTGATGGCGCTCTCAGCCATTGGAGAAGGTTGCCACCAACAGATGGAGGGAATTTTAAATGAGATAGTTAATTTCGTTTTGCTATTCCTTCAGGATCCTGTGAGTCTAATTCAGTTAATTACTTCAAAATGTTTTCATGTCTGCTCCCATGACTACTTGTTAACTGTTTGAGGGGAAATACTTTTTCAGCATCCAAGAGTAAGATACGCCGCTTGTAATGCTATTGGACAGATGGCAACTGACTTCGCACCTGGTTTTCAAAAGAAATTTCATGAGAAGGCAAGTAGTAGAATAGTAAAAGAAATAAAAGAAAAAAGTGGTAAAACTATGTCCCTTTCAGAAACATATTTGTCTGAAAATAAACACTTCTGTTTCAGGTGATAGCAGCTCTTCTGCAAACCATGGAGGATCAAGGCAACCAGCGTGTTCAAGCCCATGCAGCTGCAGCACTCATAAACTTCACTGAAGATTGTCCCAAATCACTGCTTATTCCATATCTGGATAACCTAGTGAAGCATCTTCATTCCACTATGGTGATAAAACTACAAGAGGTATAATATACTGAACGAACCGCTTCACGGAGTGTAATCTGTCACTGTCGTGGTTTAGCCCCAGCCAGCAACGAAGCACCACACAGCCTCTCGCTCACCTCCCCTTACCCCAGTGGGATGGGCAAGAGGATTGGGGCAAAAAGATAAAGAGAAGTCGTGGGTTGAGATAAGAAGAGTTTAAGAATTGAAAGGAAGTGAAATAAAATAATTATACTAATATTACTGCTACTAATATATAATGAAAATACTACTATTAATTATAGTGATGATAATATGTAATAGAAGAAAAAAAGACAGGAAGGAAAACAATGATAACAACTGCTCACCATTAGCCGACTGATGCTCAGCAAGTTCCCGAGCAGCGGTTTCCCCTCCTGGTCAACTCCCCCAACTTATATAGTGAGCATGACGTTTGATGGCATGAAATGTCCCTGTGGTCAGTTTGGATCAGCTGTCCTGGCTGTGTCCCCTCCTGGCTTGTAGGGAAGAAGCTGGGAATACAGGTGCAGTATGAGAAAGGGAGAAAGTCTTTGCCATTCCTTAACAACAAGTAAAAACATAGGTGTCAGCAATACTCTTCTCAGCACAAATCCAAAACACAGCCTCGTGCTAGCTACTGTGAAGAAAACTACCTCTGTCCTGACTCAAACCAGCACAGTCACACAGTAAATGCACACGCAGTACGTGTAGCTGAACTAAGCTGTCTGAAATAAGCCAGTAGACATATCTGCTGATGTTGTTATAAACTGACAAGAATTAGGAGACATACAAGATTTTTTTAGATTTGACATGCTTTTCCGTAAAACACGCGTTCTAGAAAGATAACGCTTTATTCTTCCTCTTTCCAAGTTGATACAGAAAGGCACTAAGCTAGTTTTGGAGCAAGTTGTGACTTCAATTGCGTCAGTTGCAGATACAGCAGAGGAGAAGTTTGTTCCCTACTATGACTTATTTATGCCCTCTTTAAAACACATTGTCGAGAATGCTGTTCAGAAGGAATTAAGACTTCTGCGAGGAAAGACTATTGAGTGCATCAGCCTGATTGGTCTTGCTGTTGGTAAAGAAAAGGTAGGCTGTGGTGTTGACATTAGATTAATATATTCACTTGTTAAACATAGCTATGTGGTTGCCGATTTCTATGTTTTTCTTAGTTTTCATTTCTGAGGTAGCTGTCTTGTTCAGATACACAAATTCAGAACAGAATCTTAAAAAATCATCACAGCTTAAGTTATTCTGGGAGGACTATTGGGAATGTGGGAAGTGAAAAGAGGATACGTGTAACGTCACTGGGGCATCTGATGTGACCTAAAGCATTAGTAGCTCGTGAGTAAGTAACTCATGCTGTCAGCTTTTATCCCAGTTCTGTAAAGGTGTCAAGATAGTAAGGAGGATATCTGGAGAAGTTAGAATTGTCAGACTATTTTTTGTGTTAGCATTTATTTATGTTGTGCTTTATATAGAGTCCTCTGCTTTCAAGTATATGCATAGAAGTACAATGAAGCATAAGAGAAGAGTGACTTGGTGGTGTTTCCAGAACAACTTCTGCCCTTTTTTCCACATTTCAGTCTACTTCCAGCTTTAAATTGTGTCTTGGTAGTGCGTGGGATATAAACGCTTACTTAAATCGCTTGGTGTTAAGTCTCAGCTATGTACCCTTTTAATTTGCCTTTAAAAACATAGCTCTGTCCTATGTCTAGTTTATGCAAGATGCGTCAGACGTAATGCAGCTCCTACTGAAGACACAAACAGACTTCAGCGATCTAGAAGACGACGATCCACAGGTATGTTAAAACTGTCTCTTTATATTGCCTAGCTCATTGGTTAGTGTTAAAAATGTTCTTTGGATGTGACGTTCCCCACCCCCCTCATTCTCCTCCCGGAATTGCACCTTCAGGCTAATTTTTCAGCATGTCGTGTAAAAATTGAGAGCGGTTGCCCTAAGATGGCCTCGAAGTCTTTCACAGAATTTTGTTTAGGAAATGAGACTTCCGGGATCTGTATTTACTGAGGAAATTTCAGCACATGGGTAATCATTCCCTGTCTTTTAGTAACTACTTTGGTTGGCATTGCATGACCTATTCCCTTGCTGTCACCTTCTTATAAATAGTTTACCAAGTCTTGTTAGACAGCTGTTGTAATGAGGGGAGAGCTATTTTGACTTGTGCATCTGAAAACAGTACTGCAATGCTGTTTTCAGGAATGTGACTCAGCAGTATCATTTCAATTCAGAAAATTACTCATTTCAGAAAGAAATTCACTTTTCAGTACAGTCATGATTGCATTACAAGTGCAACATACTGTCACATCTTTACGCACATAGCACCTCTGATCAGAGGTACTGTCAGTGAGTTGTTACAAATAAAGGACAGGTCTTCTGAAGACACATTTTTATACGGATTGCGTATTGGATGCATTCTCCTCAAAATAAGTTTTCTGCACTGCTGACACATTCTTTTCAAAAATCCTGTTGTATAATGTTCTTCCTTTATGCTTTCCTTTTATGTATGCATGAAAATAAAATGTGGGACATGAAAATTCTGACTATTCTGTTTTATAGATTTCTTACATGATCTCAGCATGGGCCAGAATGTGTAAAATTCTTGGAAAGGAGTTTCAGCAGTACCTTCCTGTTGTCATGGGACCCTTAATGAAGACTGCATCCATTAAACCTGAAGTAGCTCTTCTAGACAGTAGGTTTAAGATAACGTTTTACTTGAAAAAATTCCAAAATAAATTATTTCGTAGCACTTTTAGATATTATTCTTTTTGCCTCTCTGTATAATAGCACAAGATATGGAGAACATGAGTGATGATGATGGTTGGGAATTCGTAAACCTAGGAGATCAGCAAAGTTTTGGAATTAAAACTGCGGGCCTTGAAGAAAAAGCAACTGCATGCCAGATGCTGGTGAGTAATAGGACAGTTTTGGTGATCTACTGCTGGCACATAGGATCTGATGCCAAAACCTCTAACGAAAATATTCTTTATAGTATCAAATTAAATAGTTCTGGTTTTCTTCAGGTGGTAGTGTTAAGTTTGCATTTCAGACACTTTGTGGTTTACTTGATTAAAATGGGTTCTTTAGTTTGGAGCTTCAGTTTTTAAGACTAACAGATAGTTTTCCTTTGTTAGCAAAACTTTTTATGAATTGGAGAGGTTAGAGAGTAGTTTCTTCTTGCAAATATTGATGTTTCTGAATTCGGTTTAAGAAAATACACACAGGTACTGAGTGAGAACTGATGCTGCTGTCAGGATTTCTTAAAAGACTACAGTGGAGGGGGTAGATAAATGGATTATTGCATGGGTTTTTGAATATATTGTAAAACCTTAAACTTTTAACAGTCCTTCTCACCATTACATGGTTGAAATACATTCATGTTTACCCTTAAGGTGGCACTTCCATGCTTTGTGTTTCAGGTTTGCTATGCAAAAGAGCTAAAAGAAGGATTCGTGGAGTACACAGAGCAAGTTGTAAAGCTGATGGTTCCCCTGTTGAAGTTCTATTTCCACGATGATATCCTATTTATGAATTCTACTGTGAAAACAGAAACTTAGTTTGGAAGAACCAGAATCGTGCTTACTGTTGTCCTAAATGAATTCAGAGTGTTAGCGTTAAAATATTCTGTTGCTTTATAGCAGAAATTGTTTCCGAGAACGTTGTTTCACACACTGTTTTAGGCAAAAAAGTATCCTACTTTTTCCCTTAGTTTCTTTTAAAATGAGCAAGTCTATAATGTTAAAAGCAAACAGTAGAGAAAGTGATGTTTGTGCCAACAAATTGAAGGAGAATTTGAATAGCTTTTCTGTCCTAGCCTGAAACAGGCTTGATACAACTTTTAAATAGCAAAACATTTAATTCTCCTGTGGTCTTAATCTGTATCT
Source organism: Eurypyga helias (assembly GCF_000690775.1). Taxonomy (NCBI): domain Eukaryota; kingdom Metazoa; phylum Chordata; class Aves; order Eurypygiformes; family Eurypygidae; genus Eurypyga; species Eurypyga helias. The sequence goes on from NW_010263019.1 coordinate 31,204, forward strand.
CATTAAGAAATCAAATACACTGGACCATAATTTAAAAAAACAAAACAAACCACCAACAAAACAATGAAACCCCACAGTTTCTGGTAGAAAACTAGTGACTTCATGATGGTGATGGGTGCTTAGATTCTAAGCACTTTATGTTGGTGTTGATGGTTTTATTTCCTTAACAATGAAACGTGTTCGAGTGGCAGCAGCAGAGTCGATGCCCCTCCTTCTTGAATGTGCTAGAGTTCGCGGGCCAGAGTACCTCACGCAGATGTGGCACTTCATGTGCGACGCACTCATCAAAGCCATTGGGACAGAACCCGATTCAGATGTTCTCTCAGAAATAATGCATTCTTTTGCAAAGGTAACTTTCATCCTTACAACTTCTATTCTGTTTCTGTAGCTTTTTATGTGAAGAAAAGACCTGTTTGATGGAGGAAATGCAAGGCTTCCTCTACATGAATTTTGGTTTGACTGCATATACAAATGTTGTTACAGTATTAACCTAAAATATAGAATCACAGAATCGTTTGGGTTGGAAGGGACCTTAAAGATCATCCAGTTCCAACCCCCTGCCATGGGCAGGGACGCCTTCCACTAGACCAGGTTGCTCAAAGCCTCATCCAGCCTGGCCTTGAACACTTCCAGGGAGGGGGCATCCACAGCTTCTCTGGGCAACCTGTCCCAGTGCCTCACCACCCTCTCCAGGAAGAATTTCTTCCTGATATCCAATCTAAACCTCCCCACTTTAAATTTAAACCTGTTACCCCTTGTCCTGTCACTACAGGCCCTGGTAAAAAGTCCCCCCCAGCTTCCTTGTAGCCCCTTCAGGTACTGGAAGGCTACATATACCAGTTTTGTTCATTCTAACCACAAACCATAAAATGATGGTGTGCATGAAACATGCAGTGGTACTATGCCTTAACATGCATCATTTCAGCTCTGTTCACAGGTTGAATGTTCTATTAGTATTATTTCTGCTACCCATCAGTATGTATCAATATTCTCCGTGAGCTTAGGTTTCATTGAGACTGCTCATGTAAGTTGAAGCTGAAAAGCTGATCATTTTATTTCACTAGTGCATTGAGGTCATGGGAGATGGATGCCTTAACAACGAACACTTTGAAGAGCTTGGAGGGATATTGAAAAGAAAACTAGAAGAGCACTTTAAAAATCAAGAGTTAAGACAGGGTAAGTTAACACAAGTTCTTGTTAACGTGATAATGGCTGATTTTGAAAGCAGAATTCCTAGCAATTTCTGAACACACAAAAAAGCCTATTTCAGATTTCTTTAATTTGCATGTTTATGTAAGGCAATTGGGCTCTGAAAAAACAGCATCCATTCATTGTATTTGTAATCTCTGGGAGGGCGAAGATGGCATCATTTGCAGAAATACTGTAGTTTCTGCCAGTCTCCAAAAGTTGATGGACAGATTTACTTGAAGACAGTTTGCATGTCTATGGTGGTGTTATTCCTGTGGGTTTTTTTTCATCTGAAGTCTTTGCAGTTTTCTTAAAGCAATGGTAGCTTCTTGTCTGTATGCACTTTCCTTGTCCTTGTCGACAAGCTGGCACGTTTATTTCTATTTTATGCACTTTTATGCGTTCCTAAACAGCAGTCCTGCACTTCTTGATTTTCTGTGAAAGCTTTTACTGAAGCTTCTTAAAAACAAAATTCCTGTTGCATCTTCTCTTTCCTATTTTCTACATCTGTTTCTGCATCTTTTTCCTTTCACATGCTTTTTATGCACTTGTAGAAATGTAATTGTTTAATATTCGTTTTTTAATTTAGTGAAAAGACAAGATGAAGACTATGATGAACAAGTTGAAGAGTCATTGCAAGATGAAGTAAGTTGTTTTCGGGAGTTTATTCCCTCATAAGGCTCCAGAATTATTTCTTCGTGGAAGAATGTTCTATTACCATATTCCTTGAAAACTTCCAGGAAGAAATGGATGACACTACACGTGTGAGTTAGGAAATGTAAAAGGTTTCCTTATTCAGTATACCGAAGGAAGAAGTTCAGTATAGAGCTCTTTCCCCCCCCCCATCCTCAAACAATTCTTAGATGACTTTAAATAGCCTGCTGTCAAACGCTGCATCAGTGATAGTCTAAAGGCTAGCCTGGCTGCTGCTGACTTGCTTTTTCTTTGTGCCTTATGACCTAGGTGGCTCTTAACCTTGAGTATACCTCTGATACCCAGGCCTCTGATGTGTCAAGTCTCAGAAATAATAGAGAATAAATAATAGAGTCTCAGAAATAATAGAGAATAAAAATTGTATCAAAGGCTGACAGGAGGATGAATAGCTGACATAATGTGTTTGCTTATGAGGTAATACCAAAGGGACTACTTATCTGCCAAGATACTGAACTGACCTCTGAGTTTGGAGTGGAGATGACAGTACAAGAGATACGATAGTTCTATTAAATCATTATTGGTATGGAGAGGGTGATAGAAGTCACTGCTGCTTATGAGATATAAAGGATACTCAGTACATTTAAGAACAAGGAAATTTTTTGCCACACAATACAGATGTGAAGCTTGTGAAGTTGAATTGTGAAGCTTGTTTATATGAGTTTAACCTCCATGCAGACTACATCTTAACAGATCCTGCACCCATGTGTAAATACTTTCTCAAATAACAATGCAGTTCTGGAGTCCCTTTCCTGTGGGAGCGTTAGGCCAGTGTTTAAAAGGATAGATTTCTGGCACCTGCATACTGTGTGGAATCAAAAAATAACAAAACTCAAGTGCTGAGCCAAGAGCCTTTCCTGATTTTTCTCCCTTTTATATTTGCAATATTTGCTGTTCATTCCTGTAGACAGAGTTAGGTGGTTTAACTTTTTTTTTTACATGTCTCTCTGTACTGATAATGAGAGAAAATGCCAGCAAGCAGTAGTTTCAGAAAAGCTGAATCCATAGTCTCATGGAGTTGTAAGGCATTTTTGAAAATGCTTTCATTTATGTTTGACCTTGCTGATTTCCTTAAAGGTCACAAGGAGGGCTTGTCTGCATTACCCAATGAAAGTAGAAGTGGGACCAGAATGTCACTGACCATATGGACAGAATTAATATGCGGTAATGCAGAACATTTGGATATACACCTCTGGTCCCAGAATATGTTTATGTGGCCCTTACCTCAAGGCAGCAGAAATAAAAGGGAGTACAGAAGTAATGGAAGACACTCAAACAGTAGTTTCAGTAAGATACCCAGATACAGCCCTAGTTCAGGCAATAACTGAACTGCTGAACTGGTGGAGGGTGGGAGAAGGCATACGCTAAGCAAGTGTTCTGCTCCCCCCCAAGTATCTGTTGTCAGCTATTAGCAAAGAGGCAGTACCAGCCCAGGCAGACCCTGTGGTGTGCTGCAGCAGTTCTACACCTCTATTTTCATTTGTGCATATGTTCCAGAGTTAGTGCTTAAATTAGGCCTTGATAATGCAGAAGTTGTCTAACCAGGGAGGGTTTTAATTTCCAGCTGTGGGAATCTGCCTGTTGCATGAGAAATACTTCTAAGGTTTCTCACTAGGGACCAGAAACTAGCTGTATTGTTTTCCCTGCCTATTAAAGCGTAAACGGGTTAAAGGAACCATACTGAATACAACAGCACTTGCTTTAAAACAAAGTTAAAGGTTTTTTCCAACACATTTGGGCCCAAGGAACAATCTGTACATGCAGATATAATGTGAATTGATAGCTGAATCTGATCTAAGGGTCATTACTTCACCACTTTGATGCATGAATTGGGCAAGGTGAAAAATGAACTTAAGTGATGAGGAGAGGATTAATATTCCTTATATTTTTCTCACCATCTTCTGTCACAAAGGCAGTTATTAATTTACTTTCCAATAGAAACTTGGATCTGTAAGATACAGAAGAGGAAAAGGGTCTTCTGTCTTGAAGACAGAATGCCTTGAAGCAGTGCATTTGCACAAGACAGTGTTTGTCTTGATGAAAATTTACTGTCCATGAAACCAAGCCCTGGGCAACTGAGTATTGGCAATCTGCTGAAATTCTTAGGAAGGGTAAAAAGGAGGATGCTGGGAGCTACCAACCAGTGTCAGCACTGTGCCCTGTAAGATCATGGAACAGATTTTCCTAGAAGCTATGTGAAGGCTCATGGAAGACAGGGAGGGGCTTACAGACAGCTGAAGTGGAATCTCAAATGGCAAATCATGCCAACTCATCTGGTGGCTTCTGCGGTGGAGTGACTCCGTTGGTGGGTTAAGGAAGAGCAACTGATGTCATCTGTTGTGACTTCAGTAAGGCCTTTGGCACCTGGCTCGGTGCAATCCCAGACACAAGTACAGGCTGGGTGGAGAGTGGATGGAGAGCAGCCCTGAGGAGAAGGAGTTGGGGGACTGGTGGATGAAAAGCTGAACATGAGCTGGCAGTGTGCGCTGACAGCCCAGAAAGCCAACCGTATCCTGGGCTGTATCCAGAGAAGTGTGGCCAGCCGGTCGAGGGAGGGGATTCTGCCCCTGTACTCTGCTCTGGTGAGACCCCACCTGGAGTACTGTGTCCAGCTGTGGAGCCCTCAACCTAAGGAGGATATAGACTGGTTGGAGCGAGTCCAGAGGAGGCCATGAAGATGCTCAGAGGGCTGGAGCACCTCTGCTATGGGGACAGGCTGAGAGAGTTGGGCTGGTTCAGCCTGGAGAAGAGAAGGCTCCGGGGAGACCTTATTGCAGCCTTTCAGGAGTTTGTGCCTACCTGAAAGTAAATACAGTTGGCCATCAAGCCAACATTATTTACACAGAGAGTTGTATGCCAAAGCACAGCCTTTGGGAATCCGTCAAGAGGGACAGAAGGAGCCTGTGCTTACACGAAGGATGTAGCCTCTGCCTGGGCGTGTTCCAGCTGTCAGGTCTAGTTCCTGTTCGCTGAAGGACTGGAGAGGGAGCCATCCATTCCTCCAGCGAGAGCCATACTAATGCTACGTACCGGGGGCCCTAACAGGGCCAGTAGTGACAGGACAGGGGCAACTGTTTTAAACTAAAAGAGGGTAGCTTTAGATTGAACATAAGTAAGAATTGTTTTTTAGAACAGGTTGCCCAGAGAAGCTGTGGATGCCCCATCCCTGGAAGTGTTCAAGGCCAGGCTGGACGAGGCTTTGAGCAACCTGGTCTAGTGGAAGGTGTCCCTGCCCATGGCAGGGGGGTTGGAACTAGATGTTCTTTAAGGTCCTTTCCAACCCAAATTGTTGTATGACTCGTGTCATTCTGTTTAGACCAAGAGTTGAGAAACAGGGCTTGTCTAAAAGATTTGTTTAATGATTTTGTTTTTAAAACCACTTTGTTCCATTAGTTTAGAGGCCTTAGTGTCTCATAGGATTTCCACTATTTTAAAGGTCATTAATGTGAGTTGTATCCTTTTCCTGTCAGGATGACAGCGATATTTATATATTGACGAAAGTATCGGACATTTTGCACTCAATATTCAGCAGTTACAAGGAGAAGGTGCTGCCATGGTTTGAAAGTCTACTTCCACTAATTGTCAACCTAATTGTAAGTACCTTGATTTCTTTTAATTTGACTTTGCTCTTTTTTTTGTTACGTTTTTTTTTTCCTGATGTGGTAAGAGCCTCCCGTGCTCGGACCTACCACAACTTAGTAGATAGAATGTAGCAAGTATTGTTTTACAAAATCGAGACAGTTGAAGGTTTATTGGATCAAGTATGAAGCTGTTGCCCTGTCTGTGCTTTTTGAACAGCTGCGCTGCTGTGCTACCTCTAATTTCTGTGTTGCAAGACCCAGGATCGTTTGACACACACAACACTTCTGAGAAATTTCATTTGCCTGGGAGCGTCCAGTTCTCTCTAAAATGGTTTTCAAGAAGAGGGCCAAAAAAGTATTGCAGGCTAGTGGGGAAAATTGAGACTGAAGTTGGGTAATGGAGTGTGAAATAGAGGTTAAGGATTTAACCTGGAATCTTTATTCTTTGTTAGCTCAAACATTCACCCAGATTTTGTTTTGTTTCTGGTATTGCTGCAAGTATCACTGCAGAAAATTGTACGTTTGTAGGATTAAATTTAATGCAGGAAGATTTTAACAAAAGTACAATTGTTCTAATGATTATTACTACGATTGTTCCTTTAATAATAATCATTGACTGCACGAAAGTGAGGAATCTTAAGGTGGCTTAAACGTTACCTGGTTTTGATGCAGTGTCCGCACAGGCCATGGCCAGACAGGCAGTGGGGGCTCTGCATTTTTGACGACCTCGTAGAGCACTGCAGCCCCTCCTCGTTCAAGTACGCAGAATACTTCCTGAGGCCAATGCTGCAGTCGGTATGTGACAACAGCCCGGAGGTGAGGCAAGCAGCTGCCTACGGTGTTGGAGTTATGGCACAGTTTGGTGGGGACAGCTATCGCCCTTTTTGCACAGGTATGTCGATGCAGCCGGTAAAACTATTTGAGTGTGTGATACAGGGGAGCTGGGGGGAATTGAAATTGCTCGCCTTTTGGTTAATGAGGTCTCATCCCCTTGCAGGGAGATAGGTTGCCAGTCTAACCCGCATGGCAGGCTGGTGATGATCAGTAAAGTACCTGAACTCCTTGGGCTTTAATGATGTTTTGCTTAGTAGCGTTCCTGTTGCAGCGCTTAGCAAACTGGATTGATATGTCATGCTTTTTTAAAATAAGGTGTGACATGTAAATGTTGGTTTCAGTAAAAATAGCTTTCTGGTCCACACCTGTCTCACAGTTGCTTTTTATTAATGCTAATGTGGTTTTACATTAATGCAAAACCCTTTGGATGGCTGGAAAAATTATACAGGTGACCTGTATTAGGGAGTAGCCTAGAATACAACTGATGTGGCTCTCTGCTTTCCCGTTATATAAAAAGGAGCCCGATTTCTGTGACTAACATATGAAAGGGGTATGATAATGCTTATCAGAAACACTTTGCTTTCTTTCTGAATGCCTTGAGTTTCTCTAAAACTTCCAATTCGTTTTGAATTTAAAGAAATGCTTGTCTGCTGGCACTCTGCTTGCCAGTCAAGGAAGCTAATTTTGCACACTAAATAGCATCCCTTAGCAGAGCTTTTTTCCTTTAAGAAACTACATAGTCAGCTGTTTCAAATACGTATTTCACGTGAATCCTCAAACGAGAGCTGAATTGATTGATGTAAGACAATAAGAACCATGTGACAGGGATAAATTAGGGCTTTAACACAAGTCTTACCTACATCAGCACAGGTTGTAATTTCAAATCACTCTAAATGTAACCGTCACGTAGTAGCAGCCAAAATGAGGTGCCTTTTACAAAGGAAAAAAGGGATGGGGGGAAACCTTGCAGTGAAACATTACGAGCATTAAAACTTCATTTCCTAGAAAAATAGTTCCTAAAAGTTTTTCTGGTGAACTTCTCCATAAGGTTTTTGTGTCTTGTCCCAGGACTAGAGAAGTAGAGCCTGAGGTCAAGACAGGTCTGATTTTGACATTTGGGGCGTGTTTGGCATCTGCTGCAGTCAGTCTAATTTTTTTTTTTTTTTTCATTCATTACTTGGCCCACTTCAACTTTGTAACAACTTTGTTCCTTTTCTTTGTATTTGGACAAATAATCTTTGGTTAAACCCAGGTAATTGGCTTCCCCTTTAGTTGGATATTTAGATCAAACAACGTTCTTGCTTTACAGCAAGCAGCTTATTAGCAGGCACCTCAAAAGTATTTTAAATTCTTCTGCATGTACATGAAATAACTTTGATTTATTTTAAAGGATGATGTGCTGTGATTAGAAACAGGGTAAACCTATGGCATGAGAACTTTCTACCCCATGGGTTTTACTCTCTTCTCTGAAAACATCACGTTTGTAAGCTTTCATTTGTAATTTAATTTTTTACTGATCAGTATCTCACACTGGCACATCGGTCTGTTATCAGTGTGTAGTAGCATGGAAAGACTCGAGTCTCTTCAGCAAAAGCAGGTATGTTAACATGAGTGGTTTTGGCAGTTGAAAAAGACTGGAGTCTAGGGAGAACTACTCAGTGGCACAAGAGCTATATTATGATGAAACAAAAGATGAAAAATAGTAAAAAGCAAATAAATAAGGTTGGAGGAGAAACTACAGGGAATCAAGTAACACTCTAAATGGGGTTACAATTTATGCGACTGTCAGTGTTGCTTCTGTTTCTTGTGTTGGTGGGAGAATATAACCTGCTATTCTCTGTAGATGCTGCATCAACCGGCCACGTGTTCATTACTAAATTGTATCCGTGGCCTCAACTGTTGGTGGTGCAAGATGTCAGAGCAGTCAGTCCTTGGAAAAAACTGTTACTATTACAGAAGATGGTCTTTTATGGTCAAAAGGGTTTTTTAGGAATTATCTTCCACAACAGCTGTGCGAGAATAGATCTGTTTTCTAGGCAAGAAAACTTGTCTGCTAAACTGTGGGGAGAAGAGTCTGCCAATTCATTTTGATGCCCACTTAATCTTACGGCTGCAAGGACACACATACCTACAGAGTTACCCATGAGTAGGAAGTACGAGGAAACATAGATGAGACTTAGCTTCAGTACGCATGAAAACCCGAGGTATAAAATCCAGACTCAGTTGGCCTGGACGTTGTGAACTTTTACGACACAAATTCTGCTCTGCATAAGAGTCCAGCATCGTTATCCTGCATTCAGTACACATGCTAGTGGGTCTGGTGGCCGATGTTTCTGTGGTTCTGTAATGTTTATCAGTCCCCTAAAAGTATCCTTGTCCAGCTTAGGGTTAATCGTATTTTTCCATAGCTGCTAAATTCTTCAAAAAAACTAACTCGGTGAAGTTGATGTCGTGTCATTGTGTCTCCTTAACTGCAAAGCGGCTACTTCCTCATCAAAATGACATAGAGTGAGATCTCGCTCTTCCTCAGCAATTGGAGTTATTTTGGAGTGTGTTTTCTGCACAGTTCCTTTTCTGTGCTGACAGAGAATTTCACAGCTTTAGCATTATATTTTTGGCAGAAGAAGACAAGGACAATCATTCCTGCGTGCACGTAGAGTTCCTTGAAGTAACTAAAAATGTGACTTCATTTGGGATCGTGCGTGTGGTTACCTGCATAATTATTAATGGAATAAAGGATTGCTGTTAACCTTAGCAAGAAAATTGGCATTTTTACAGTCTGAACCATGCCAGGTGAATTCACCAGATGAGCTTACTCCTTTGAGCTTTTCCCTGTGCACCTTTTGGTGGTGGGAGGTGTGTAGCTGTACATATATATATATATATGTGCACACAAGCAGTGGATGTACAGCGGGCATACACTGTGGACACGTGCTACAGTCCAGATGAATGTGGATGTCAGTGTATTGGTGCGTTTCATCATCCCGTGTTAATAGCACCTGTTAGATTAAAAAGGCAGTGCCTCTTATCTGGGGTTTTACTCTGAGTTGCAGTATCTTGTAAACTGTAGGTCTCATACTCTACTTGAGAGACATGGGAAGTTTTGGGGTATTTTTTTTCTTCTGACCTTATAAAGCACATCCAAACTTTTGCAGTAGCTGCTTTCTTGTGTTTCCTTGCATGGTTTTGTCTGTGTTTCTCATTAAGATGGTTGTCGGACAGGGAAGAACCTAGAAGGAACGGGACATTGGGATGATCCCAAGCACAAGTACAGGCTG
>NW_010263020.1:0-416 GCF_000690775.1 Eurypyga helias
GTGCAGGGGAGGCAAGCATGGGATGCTGCACTTGGAGTCTGGCCCCCTCCTTCATCCTGGGGTGGCCCCCCTTGTGCTGGGGGATTGGGCATTGTGGGGCCACCAAGACAGCCAGGATCCCGAGGCTACGATGCACTTTGTCAGCACAGGCTTCTCCCGCAGCCCTTGGGGACAGCAGAGCCCCGAGGCCACGGTGAAGGGCACTAGGCAGGGTCAGCCACACCAGGCACCGCTCTGCATGTCCCCGTCCCCTCGCCACGCGCTGGCACCCACCTTGCCCTGTGCCACCTGCACCGTGGAGATATCCTTCCCCCCAGGAGGAAGGGAGGCAGCCACCTCCATCCACCCCATCACTGGGATGTCCCCCAGGACACATCCAACCACGCGCCTCTGGCCCCCGGCCCTCCCCGCGGGTC
>NW_010263020.1:519-2468 GCF_000690775.1 Eurypyga helias
ACCCATCCAACCACGCGCCCCTGGCCCCCGGCCCTCCCCGCGGGCCCCCCGGCTGCCGGCACGTCTCGCCTGCTATTCTTAGCTCTCCAGCGCTGCACTCTCCCGGCAATGGCACCGTCTATTACTATTATTGCTGGCTGCCAACGTCTTGAAGCAGGCAGACAGGATCATGGTGGGGCTTCCACACCCCTGGTGACCTGTCATTCCATCCCTGCCGAGCTCTGGTCTTCAACAGGCTATTTCAGGAAATCCAATTTGATGGGCAGAAGGAGCACAAGCCACACATTCAGTTCCTGAGCCGGATCCAGGCTCCTCACATCGCCGCTCAGATCCAGATTTTAGCTTCACCCGTGATGGCAGTGAGGGCCAAGAGTCACCTTTGGCTCCAGATCCAAATTTCTGGCTGGGTGGGATCCAGGGTTTCAGATCAGCTTGTCAGAGAGACACAAGCATCTGCAAAACCTGGATCTGGAGCCCCAGCCCCAGCTGCAGCAGCATCACCTGGGCACAGGACCCCACTGTGGGGCCAGATCCTGCCCTCGCGGGTGGGCAAACCCCTCGAGACACCGGTGCAGCCACCAGCCCCCTGCATGTCCCAGCACAGCTCTGCCCTGAGCTCACAATGGGGAGGCTGAAGGAAGGGTCCCCCCTCAGCCTGGGCTCCCCACTGCCCTGGGATCCATCCACACACCCAGCCCAGGCAGCTGGGGACCAGGCCCAGCAGGAGGGCTGGGTGCTGCTCCTCCAGCCTGCCCCGATGTCTCCAGCCCACACCGCACAAGCCCTGGCGCTCAGGAGGGAGATATAGGCACCGACGGCTCGATATCAACTCGCCCAGGCTGGATAGAGATGCCACAGTTGTGTCACCTCACTCCCTGCAGCGGGAATGCCCAGAGCTGGTCCTGGTGCCCAGGGTCAGTGTGGTAAAAATGCCCAAGGCATCCCCAAAGGTGGCTCACACCTGTGCTGCCCCGTGCCGGTGCTCTTGCCACCCCCACAGCCAGGAGGAGCCTCTCCAGCTCAGACACTCCTCGATCACTTTGATGGCTATTTTTTCCCTCTCGGCCCTGACAGTGCTTGAACAAACGCTTTGAAAGGGCTGACGTGCCTCCTTCCAGCCTCGAGCATGGCCATGCCCATCTCCCAGTGGCCATCCCCCAGCTCTGTCCCCCAGCAGACAAGGTGCTCAAGGGCTGGGAGCCATCGTTGTGTGCGGGAAGACGCCGGGAGCACAAAGGCGAGGAACCGAGATAGTGTGGAGACGACATCCATTTCCTAAAGGAGAATCTGCACTGCTGGCCGAATCCTGCCCCTATTTACACCAAGGAAGGCCGCCCGCTCCCAGCCCAGACTCCCATGGGGGTAGCTGGTACCCAACAGCCCAGCTCTGTCCCTTCCTGCCCGTGCCCAGGAGCAGGCAGGGACCCGGTGGGCAGCGCAGCCCTGAATCCACGAGGGAGGTGACGTGCAGGGCTGGATGTCACGGGATGGAGAGAGAGGAGCAGTCCCAGAGCCAACTTGCTCTGCAGGTTTGGCACCAGCTGGAGGGACCAGACTGGCTCATCCAACAAAACCCAACCGTCCGGGAGATGAGAGACGCCCAGACCCAGGCCCCTGGAAAGCTCTCCTGGCCTGCCAGGAAAACCGTGGAGCCGGGATGCACGATGAGAGGCACCGCTCAGCTTGTTCTCTGGGAAGCTAAGCTACCAGCTGGGACACGGCTCCCGCATCCAGCACCAACCCTCCCTGCCCCACGGCCTGGCAGGCTGGTGAGAGGGGAGAACACTGGGCTGGGGAGGGGTCCTGGGCCTGCCCAGCCCCAGCCCTCCGCAGGGGTAAGCCCGCAGGATGGCTGCTGTCGCCTTCTGGGGAGAGACTGGAGGGGCTGAAAGCCCCCTCCCCAACGCCTCACGCTCCAGGAGATGCGGGATGCCCGCACCCCATCTCCC